>NC_090252.1:46291736-46311736 GCF_037325665.1 Littorina saxatilis
GGGAAAGGGGAAGGAGGGCTCGGGGAGGGTTGGGGGGGTGTTGTGATAGAATTTTCTCTTCAACTTTGCAATCAATAGTTTTAAAGTAATGGAGCGTTGACTTTGCATGCACTTGTTTGATTAGTCTGGTGTGTAGTGTTGTGACTGACTGGCTGGCTGTCTGTCTGTCTGTCTGTCTGTCTGGCTGGCTGTCTTTCTGTCTGTCTGTTTGTCTGTGTTGTCGTATGGAACGCAGAAACATGTGATTGAAATTTGTTTTGAGTTTGTATTCGTAGAGGAAATCATGGACGTTTTGAAAAATGTTTTATCCCAAAGTGAGTATCGTTATTATGCTTGCACACACACACACACACACACACACAAACGCACGCGCACGCACTCACGCACGCACGCACGCACCCATACACACACACACATACGAACGCACGCACGCACGCACGCAAGTATATATATTGCACGCACAAACTTCTTTCAATAGCCACACTATACACAGAAATGCAGAATGAAAAAGAATCGCACGTGCACCCAGGTCGGCCAGCAACGAATCGTGGAAAGGACAAAAAGCGACGCAGAAGACGACATAAAAGATAAACGACTTTCTCTCAATGCTTGCGTGTAGTGGACATTCTGAAATGCCATACCAATCTTCAACATTCTGGTAGCAGCAGCATATATATCAATAACGAAAGAGAGAGAGAGAGAGAGAGAGAGAGAGAGAGAGAGAGAGAGAGAGAGAGAGAGAGAGAGAGAGAGAGAGAGAGAGAGAGAGAGAGAGAGAGAGAGAGAGAGGGGAAAACAAAGAGAATAAAACAAAAGCCACACTGTCTTCCAGCCTTTTTGGAGCAACGAAAATTGCTCGCAAGCGCGAGCCCCTTTTTGCTCTCTCTGTGTCTGTCTGTCTGTCTGTCTGTCTGTCTGTCTGTCTGTCTGTCTGTCTCTCTCTCTCTCTCTCTCTCTCTCTCTCTCTTTTTTTCTTCTCTGTTGTGTTCTGGTAGCAACACAAGAAAAGGAAAACACGTTCGCGTGCTTTGGCCGCTTTGGCGTGCCATACTCCTCCTCAGTGCTCGTGCAGCAAACAGCACGAGAGATGTCATTACGGATCGCTGGTGACACAGGAAATGGATTGCCGATCGCAGTCCGCTTCTTTGACCCAATGGTCTCGTTCACTCCTCATCGCTCGGGTGCATTCCTCCTATTTCTGCCTTCCCACCAATCCCCCCCCCCCCCCCCGAACACCCACACTCACACATGTGCCTATAATGTGTCGTTCATCTAGCAACCCCTTACACTGCTGCCATCTTCTGATCCATTAATTGCAAAATTAGACAAATCCACCTCTCTCTCTCTCTCTCTGTCTCTCTCTCTCTCCGCTCTCTCCGCTCTCTCTCTCTGTCTCTCTCTCTCTCACTCACTCTCTCTCGCTCTCTCTCTCTCTCACTCTCTCTCTCTCGCTCGCTCTCTCTCTCTCTCTCTCTCACACTCTCTCTCGCTCTCTCGCTCTCTCTCTGTCTCTCTGTCTCTCTCTCTCACTCTCTCTCTCGCTCGCTCTCTCTCTCTCTCTCTCTCTCTCACTCGCTCGCTCGCTCTCTCTCTCTCGCTCTCTCTCTCTCTCTCTCTCTCTCTCTCTCTCTCTCTCTCTCTCTCTCTCTCTGTAAAGAACTGGTCGCAGGACCACCCCCCCCCCCATCCCCGCACAATATCACTTTTTCTTTCTCCTTACTGTTTGTCAGCTTGACAATTCACAGCGCAGGTATCCATGTAACACGGTAAATGCAACCTTACAACTATAGTATACTATCCATAGAACAGAGAGAGAGAGAGAGAGAGAGAGAGAGAGAGAGAGAGAGAGAGAGAGAGAGAGAGAGAGAGAGAGAGAGAGGGAGAGATTGATTGATTGAGTAAACTTTATTACAGAAGGATGGAGATTTTAGGCGTTGCCAGAGAGAGAGAGAGAGAGAGAGAGAGAGAGAGAGAGAGAGAGAGAGAGAGAGAGAGAGAGAGATGGAATTGAATTGAATTGAATTGAATTGAAATGTATTTTTCGGGAGAGAGAGAGAGAGGGGGGGGGGGGGAGGGATCAACATCTATCTATATACATCCAAGTCCAGAAATCACGCCCAAGGCCAGTAAAAACATAGACGTGCGTTCAACCCGTCAACCACATTCGATGAAAGGGGGACCCGGTGAAGTCTTTTGGGCTAAAAGCGAAGCAATGGAAGTGGAGCAAGGGCAATGCTATGCAAAATCGAAAGCTTTCCCCCCAGTCGTTTTTGGTCCCAAAAAAAGAGAGAGGGGTAGTTCTTCTTCTTATTCTTCTTCTTCTTCTTCTTCAGCGTCCGATGCAAGATCGCTTGGTAATAGTAACCATTCAATACCAGAACAGTGCTGCGCAAACCTCGAGACTATCCCCGTTTTTTGGCCAAGATCAAAAAGAGAGGGGTAAAGAGTACTCTGACAAGATCGCTTAGTAATACTACCCAGTCAATATAACGACAGGGCTGTGCAAACTTCAAGACTATCTCCCTTCAGACGGAACGAAGAAGGGAGACTACCTTTTGGCACAAGCACGACAAAGCAAACGTACATGTATGTACCTTACGTCCCCAAGAGGAAGAGATCGGATAGTAGCTAGTCAAGGTTACGACACTGCTCGCAAAACTTCAAGAGCCATTTTCTATTCTACCCCGCTCTGCTGCTCCAGAGACGAAGGAGAAGGAGAGGGGTAGGGGGTGGTACTTTTGGCAGACAAGTAACGCAAAACAAACGTGCATACATGTACGCCGCGCCGCCATATCCAAGGAAGATAACTCTCATTGATGGCCGGATCAAACAGTGTATGTACGTGGCGCGAATTCGCTCGTGACTGACGGGAATCTCGGCCAAAGTCAATTCTAGAACCGACAGCGTCTTTGGACACTGTTGCCCTCTGCCCGCTTCCTGTCTGAAGCGACTATCCAACTAGAAGAAGTCCAACAGACTTGAGCAACTTTCCGATGCGGAGGGATGACATGACCTACTTTATGCTAATCCTAGCCAATTTAGATCACTCCCTTCCAAACTCTGATACTTACTTCCCTTTTGCAACGTCTTCTCCGCCCTCCCTCTCCCCTGTCCTGCCTTTATTCCTCGCTCCCCTACCCAAGAAAGGCTACCCCCGCTCACGTCTCCCCCCCCCCTCCCCATCACCCCCATCTTCTTCTACCCGGTGGTAATCTTCATCGGTTACTAACCTCTGCTTCCCAGTGGGAGGACCAGGAGCTGTTGAAAGCGTTGAGTATAGTCGTGGACACATTTTTGAGCGTGGACATTTCTGCTTTCCGTCCTTCGTAAGAGAAAACGAGTTAGATAATTATATGTCTTCTGTGCTGGGGAAAAACTTGGACAAGGGGCTGGTAAGGTAGAGACTCAGACTCAGACTCAGACTCAGAACTTTATTACAAAAGGATAAAGATTTTAGGCAAAGCCTATTCTTCCAACCTGTCCTTTATACAACACATAAAGACAGACGCACATAAAAAATATAAATTCAATCATATAAAATACAGAAATACATTGTATGGAATGCAACACTATGTGCATTTAAGGAATTTCATAAGGAGAACTGAAAAATTACAAAATTACATTGACATAGTTAAACCTTTCATTTGGGAATAAAGTTGCTCCGATCAGCTACACATCCGTTGACACTAGTACAAAATGTTTAACAATATAACAATCGAACAAGACATTTCATTCACGAATGATGTGTGAACGTGACTGTCTCTTAAACATTTTCACTGAAGTTGCATTTCTTATCTGTTGGGGGAAGGAGTTCCAGAGAAACGCTCCCGAGAAGGCTAAGCTCGATTTGTAGAGGCCTATGCGAGATATAGGAGGGATGATTTTTTGGGACCCAGAGAAACAGAGCAAGAGATAGAGAGGCCTTGGGGATGACGTTGCGGGATGGGAAAAGGGGGCGAATCCCTCTGTAGCCCATGAAAAGACCCGACAGGGTTATTTCATCGTATTTTTAAACGACAAGATATACATAAAACTGCATTCACTTTTTTAAACACTGTCACTTTCAACCATTCCGCATTGCAAAATTCCAATGGCGACTGTTGCGTCTGACATTGTAAAATGCAATGATATCTCCGCCGTCCGCAATGATAGCTCAGAGGTATCGCGCTCGTCCTTTTTCTTACCTATGTGTTTGAAATCAACTTTTCCCTCAGGGCCTGGTTGGTAATTCTGCTATGACATTGACTAACTGTTCTTGCAAAGAAACCGAATACTTCGATGCTGCACTTCTTTCCCTCATTGTTTGTGAAACCGCAAGCAAAAATCAGTCAGTCGTAATTAATGCCACCAAGCAAGGCCAAGCGTCCTTCAATGCATGGAACTTTGGTAAATGTTGATGTGCTTTTCCCAATCCATTGGTACGCCACAAGCTTACATGAGGTCAGACGTCAGACATTGGACACTAAGAAATCAGTCATAATTACATTCACAAAAGTTAGATCGACTGTTCATCATAATCAATGATCTAAAACAGGAATTTGTTCCTACCCCGAATTCATCTTTCGCCACAAGCCCCTGTGAGGTCAGACTGGGTCTGATCTCCCCCTACACGTTCAGGCGGTATCGGCCACTAAAAGCCGATCGGTCTCCGCTCGGATGTAGAGAATTGTGACACGTGTTAACGACCGGTCGCAATGTTTCACGACCACTTTGCACCCACACCCGCGTCCATTTGACACCCTAACGCCGACACCTGTACTTTGAGACCACTGTTTTGTTGGCCTTTTCCGCGTAGTGACGATCGCGTGGGGGAAAAATCGACTTGTGGCTGCACTTTAAATTAAAAAAAAAAATTTGGAGGGTTGTTTTCGGTGTATTGACGAACTGCTGGGTTTAACAGTTTTTGAATTCATTTCTTTGTCAATTTTCGGTGATAGTTTGGGAATGGTGGGAGGGGGAGGGGGGGGAGGGGGCTGGAGGTTAGAGATTGTTCCCACGTGAAAAGTCGACGTCCGGCACCTCCACTCTCACCCGCAACCCCATCCTCTAATTCAAGTGGCGACCGGTTTTCAGAATTGGTCGATTTGAAATATGCAGCATTCTGAAATGGACCGTTTGCACAATCTTGTTCACAGTTTACTGGCGTATAATATAATGTCGATTTGAAATATGCATTCTGAAATGAAGCGTTTGCTGGTCGATGTGAATGCGTGATATATTGTGTAAAAAATTCCATCTCACACGGCATAAAGCGCTTTGAACTTCGGATAAGGCGCTATATAAATAAAGAGAATAATATAAAGAGAATAATAAATAAAAATACAAAGAGTTCGGTAATTTCCCTGTTTCTGATACAGTAACTAACACGCGGCCACGCAGAACCATGCCTGGGACCGTCGCGATATAACATTCGTGGTTGAAAACGACGTTAAACACCAAATAAAGAAAGAAAGAACCATGACTGGAACATCCACGGTTCCTGCTGTCCTTAACTCATTGTCTCCCAGGTACGGATATATATATCCGTACCCACTCATATATATGGCTCTATCTGACCAGGTACGGATATATATCAGCTCAGACTGTTAGCTTCAGTCGCTTACTGTAACGTCGATCTAACGCCTGCATTCCAGCGTGTTGATACACAGTTACTTCACAGTTACTACAATTCTGAGTGACCTGCTGCAGCACAGCTGGTCTCGGCCCCAAAAAACTTGGTCAACATAGGTGGGGTAGAACGTGTTAATTGAGCCCGAAGGTGACTTCCCGATGACTATACGACAAAATTAACCCTTTCGCTGCCAATCAAAACTTCCTGACTGTCAGGGAATATTGGAGTTCGGGGTGTAATAATTCACAAAAAATTCTAGCTCCAAACTGGCAGTAGGTAGGAAAGTAAAACCTATGTTATTTTTAAAGGAAATTCAACCAAGAATCTGTTTTTAGTATCTAATCATGGAAATAATGCACAAGTGCAGGACGGGTATACCCGTCCTAAGGCAGTCAAGGGGTTAATGTTTGGCCGAAAAATCAGTGCCAAGACTTCGTGTAATGAGCTTCGCGAAGTAGACTTAACGAAGTCGACCAATTCACATCATTATCAGGCTTGAGGTTAAAACCTCCCCAGTTTTGCTCTTTTTCTCTCCCTCTTGTGTGGAAAAAGTTTGATCAATCGATGTGGCTTTTAGCAGCCTTGGAAATGGAAACTGTGGCCCACTCGTCCAGGGACTTCTTTCTTACGTGATGCTGGCTCCTGCTTCTTCCTCCCTCGGCCTTCGTGCCAGACTCAGACATGCAGATAGATGGGCGTCAGTGGCGTTACTGAAGCAAAGAGCGTATAGCCTGGAATATCTTTGACTGAAGCAAAGAGCGTATAGCCTGGAATATCTTTGACTGAAGCAAAGAGCGTATAGCCTGGAATATCTTTGACTGAAGCAAAGAGCGTATAGCCTGGAATATCTTTGACTGAAGCAAAGAGCGTATAGCCTGGAATATCTTTGACTGAAGCAAAGATTCCACAGCTACGTAGGATATTTTCCTGAAGGCAGATGTGCATGTACACAGTCTACAGCGAGACTGTTCAGAAAACCGTACAAAAGAAAACTCTCCATGATTAAAAATCCCACAAACTTACCCAGATGGACGGCTTTGTTCATAATTTAAACCATAAACTTACTTGCTTACTAACTTACTAACTTACTTACTTACTTACTTACTTTACTGCGCATGCCCGTTATGTAGGGCAGCAACGAAGGACCTCCACTCCTGTCTGTTGTTGGCGAGTCTCTGGATGGTCCCCCACGTATGGTTCAGGGTCTTCAGTAAATGTACCGTTCTTGTTTTTTGATTGAAAGAAATAAAGCGCCTAGTAAACCCTCAAAGATTCTCGTCATTACGGCACACATGTGTAACCAATGCAGTTGTCAATAGCAACAGTTTGACCGCGTCCGTTTTGATTTTTTATCTAAAATGAAGACGCTTCAAATGAAAGGTTTGCATTTTGCTTTCGATGTCCAAGTGGACAAACATTGAAGCCCTCAACGAATTTGAGAATACAATAACAATAACAGCACTTTATTGTCCATTAAAATAATTATTACATTAAAACGGAACATTTTCTTTGACACACCAAGCTGTGGCTTAAAAAGTTTTAGGTCGTTTTAGTGCAATTTTGAACTTTTAGAAAAATAATTTTATGTTTTAAACCGCCTGACACTGCTAGGCAATTATTCTTGTTATTATAAGGACAGTAAAATCTCTGAGTTTTAAAGTCTTGAGCCTTGAGCTCAAAAGGAATTTAAGATTTAGATTCCCTCAAGATTAAGTTAAACCCCTCGGCATGAGCCATGATGATTGTTCGTAGTTGTAACGAGAGGGACGGTGTTTGTGTAACCAGGTCTGGTGCTATTGTTGGTGAACAACTCTGTCACCTGCCTGTGTGGACACTAGACTTTGCCCTGATTGATTGATTGTCGATGGAGGGTGGCTTTTTGCCCGCTCGTTCACTGTTGACCGTTAAACGGTGTGGTGGCTGTGTGTGCCTTGCCATTTACACGTCTCGTATGAACGGTTGAGTTCATGGTCGTGATTAGATACGTCTTGTTTTGGGCAAACGAGAAGTGGGAGAATTTGAGAGAGGGAGAGTGGGAGTGTGTGTGAGAGAGAGAGAGAGAGAGAGAGAGAGACAAGACAAGACAAGACAAGACAAAATCTTTATTATCGAGGGTAATAGATAAGCAAGAATATTGCTTTTTTACATCCAGCCCTCGCCCTAATATAGGGTCAACAAGAACAGAAAACAATATAATCAAATAACTATCACATCAAACTTATAATACATTATATATATATATACAGATATAAATTTGTCATGCTGCATTTTAAGTACAATTTCCAATAATAAATATGTCAATTTTTAACATATCTTAATTTAGATCTGCATATTATTATAATTTAGTTTAACATGCACATACATTTTAAATGAATTGTTGAACCATTCAGCACATGTTTAGTTGCATTATGTGCGACATATAATTTTTTTTGAAGCTGTCTGTGTTTGTTTTATGCTTAAGAAAAATAGGAAGTGAGTTCCATAGGACCGCACCTGAATATAGAAGGCTTGATTTGAAAAGGTCAATACGTGGAGTCGGTGTGATGATTTTTAGTCTGTTATAGTTCAAAATAAAATTATCACGTAATGTCTCCGGTGCATATCCTGACATCACTTTATGCATTATAACACCTTTATTATACATTAACCTTTTTTGAAATGGTAATACTTGCAAATTTGTATAATCAGATTCTGAAGGAGTGTGATTTTTTAGCATAATAAGCTTAACTGCTCTTCTGTGAAGACTGGCTAAAGGTTTCAAAACATTAGCACTTGCACAATCCCACACAGTGGATGCATAATCAATATTTGACAAGATGTGATTGTAAAAAAAAAAATCTTTCGCGAGTGGAGATTCAAGAAATGTTTTATTTTTGATAACTGATATATTTTTTGGGAAGCAATCTTACAGATGTAATCAATGTGATCATGCCATGATAAATTATTATCAATCTTTACACCAAGGACTTTGTGGTGAGACACTTCTTCCAATACTTGATTTTTAATATAAAGAGGTGGAATGCTCGATAATAGATTTTGTCGTTTCTGTCTTGTGGTTATTAGCATAAATTTTGTTTTAGTATGGTTAAGAGACATATGGTTTAACTCTGACCAATTCAGGAGTGCATCAATGCTTTCTTGTAGAGTTTTTGATAAATAATTTATGGAATGGTGACTAGAATGAATAGTAGTGTCATCTGCAAACAACTCACAGTTATTATGTATGTACAGTGGTAAATCATTGACATAAATGGAGAACAATAATGGGCCTAAAACAGATCCCTGTGGGACCCCATATTTCAAAGTACTTTCATTTGAATATGATGCATTAGTAAATGTAATTTGTTTTCTATTTAAAAGAAAAGATTTAAGAATATTAATGGTGGTGCATTGCATGCCATATATTGACAATTTCCTAATGAGAAGAGAATGATCAATAACATCGAACGCCTTTGCAAAATCAACAAACAGTGCTGCAGAAAATTTGTTAGAATTTATGTTGGTTAGCCATTGATCAATTAGATTTATAAGAGCTGTATGACATGAGTGCTTTTTGCGAAAACCAGATTGTTTTGGATGGAATAAATTGTTTTTATCAAAATGTGCTAAGGCATGTTTATATATATGTTTTTCCAAGGGTTTTGAAAGTGGTGACAGGATTGAAATAGGCCTGTAATTAGAAGGATCAGAAGGATCACCTGATTTAAACAGAGGGATTACCTTAGCTTGCTTAAATGCTGTTGGAAAATAAGAAGTGGTAATGCATAAGTTGTAAATGTATGTCAAGGTGTCTGTTATTACAGGAGCAGCTGTTTTCAATATTTTACTGTCTATTCTATCTACACCCCGGGTTCCTGTTTGTTTGAGATGAACAAGTGCAAAGTAAACTTCAGACACAGTCATGTGTTGTAGCGGCATTTCTGCCTCTATTCTCTTGGATTTGCAATGATCTATTAAAGTATTTAAATCATTTTCTTGTGTTCTATCAATAGGAATAACTTTTTCTCCCACTGTAGAAAAATGTAAATTAAGTTTATCAGCAGAAATGTTTTTCATGGCAGTTGGGTGTGAATTAGAACGCTTGTTTGTTAATAAATTAATGGCTTTCCAAATTGATTTTGAATCTTGTTTAGATGACACTAGTTCAGTGAAATAGTTTTTCTTTTTAGTTCTTTTTAGGGAACTTACATTATTTCTTTGCCGTTTATATCCTTCAAAATCACCCTTTGCTTTCAAATAATCCCTGTGGTTTGCAGCATCTTCTGTTTCTTGATCAAGCCACTTTGGTTTCTCAATATGTCTAACTCTGTGCGTAATTAATGGTGCATGTTTATCATAAATAGAAATAAAAATATTATACCAATGCTCCAAAGCTTTATCAGGATTCTGAAAGCTATAGACTTCAGAAAGAGGACTGTGAATTAAATCAGAGAGAAAATCATTTTTATTAAAACGCGAGAAACGACGATAAGTTACAGTTTTATGTCCAGCTTTAGGGATTTTAATACCTTTCCTTGACCAGGTAAGACAAACTGGATAATGATCACTGCAGGATAAAATAGGAACGCATGTTTCAATAATATTTTGTTTTTCTGACACATAAATATGATCAATAAGAGTTTTAGAAACAGCCATGACCCTAGTGGGTAACTGAACCATTTGTTGCAAATCAAAGCTATTAATTGTATTATTCCAATTTTTATGTGGCTTCATTAAATCAATATTAAAATCTCCCAAGAGCAAGATTTCTTTTGAATCCAGTGTTGCAGAGTCCATCATAATAGTAAAGTTATCTGCCCAATTTACTCTTTCAGAAGGGTTTCTATAAATAAATCCTAATAGTAAGGGCGGAGATCTTTTCAATTTAACTTCAATCCATATTGATTCAACTCCATGAACCTCAAGATGAGCTAGTCGTTTATATGTAACTGATTCACTTATGTAAACAGTAATGCCTGTTTCATTCGTTTTAACAGGATCATTACGAATAAGAGTATATCCTGGAACAATGATGTCAGAGTCTAACACATTATCTGATAGTCTGGATTCAGAAAAACCAAACATATGAAAACTTTTTCCAGAATTAAAAAGTACATTTGAAACATCAGTCATTTTGTTATATAAATGATTAATATTCAGGTGTCCAATGCGAAGCCCTTCCTTATTCGGCCAAGATGTTTTAGTTGAAGTCATGGTAATGTTTATAATTCCACAGCTTTTTTTCTTTTCCTTTTTTTTCAAATAATGACGAAAAGCAAGTAATGAAAAGTGACTACTTTTTCACAGACTATGCATGCCTGTTGAAAAGTTGCTTGCAATTTGAAAAAAATATAATACAGGTATATAATAACAATAATTATAAATGTTATACTAACAATTCCAAATTCGTAATAATAAAACTGAATGATGTCAGCAACCCAATATTGTCAGACACTATATTTCCAAATCTATATACCACCACATACACAAGGTGAAGATAAACACCACTTAGTCAACACATCAATTCAGTTGAACTCATAAGTTCACTGACAATTGATGAAGAATTAGATAAATTGCTACTAAATTCAAAGAGAATTAAAATGTCAGGAATCCGTTGATCCTTAAATTCAGAAATAGCAGCAACACCGTCATATAATCATATTGATGCACTTACAAATGTAATCAACTCCTTTTGATTACATTGTTAACAATCATATGATAAACAGAGGAAGTGTACGTATTTTGATCTCACAAAAAAAAGATAGCTCAGCCATGAGCATTGTCACAATTCGAAATTCATAATAATCAAACTGAATAATGTCAGCAAATCAATCTTATCATACACTCAATGACCAATAATATACACCATAACGGACACAATGGTGCAAATAAAGACCTCTTATTCTACACATCAGTTCAGTTTCACTCATCATTTGTTTTTCAAATGATGCAGAATTAGATAATTAGCCGTTCATTTCACATATAATTGCAATGTCAGCACTTCGTTGATCCATAAATTCAGAAGTAGCAGCAACACTGTCACATAATCATAATGATGCATTAAAAAAATGTAATCAGATCCTTTTGATTACATTGATAACAAACCATATGATAATAAGCAGTGATGTACGTATTATTTCTCACACAAAAATAGCTCAGCTATCAGCATTGTCACAAGGAGGGAAGTGATTGATTGATAATAATAATGTCAATGTTATATCAGTTGTTCAATCTCTCTCTTTTTCACACACACACACACACACACACACACACACACACACACACACATACTCACACACTCACACACACACACACACACTCACACACACACACTCTCTCTCTCTCACACACACTCACACACACACACACACACACACACACACACACACACACACACACACACACACCATTAACAGATCTAATGTAAGAATTCAGATCTGACAGCGTCAAATTGAATCATAACACTAATGTTTACTTCAAACTAGAGTTTCAAACGCAATGTTCATTGATGCGTAGGCTGAATGATTGTTAACATACGGACTTTTGAAGGATGAGTATGGCAACCAGCGTGTAGAGTGAAGATGTGGATTGTAATTCATAGGGGGAGGAAACCAAGGTGGTAAAGACTGATTATTTGCCCACCAGGCATATTCAGGTGATGTTTCTCTTTGTATTGCCTGACCCACACCTTGGGAGCAACCGGTATGTTTTTGATGTCCAGCCACTGCAAATCCTGGTGGCTGGATATGAAGAGGCGGCGATGGGATTGGCAGAGCTGACGGCATGCTTCTGTTGGCGGACATTGGAGTTGGAAGTAAGGTTACCCTGCCACCGGTTCGTACTGCTGGGCGATGGTTGAGTGAGGGCAAACGAGGCTGACCAGCATATTTAATGTTGCATGCCAGCCTCGCGATTCCTTTGGGACTTGGGTGTATGGAGTCCCAGTACAAAGCCTTTCGTGGTGCTCCACTCTGGGTGGTGAAAGTTTCAGTGTGGTCTGTAAAGACAACTTGTTCACTTTCACACACAGTTTTCAGTGCAACATTGGAGGCAGACACAGTTTTCTTCAGTGGATGGTCTCCCCGAGGAGGCACAATGGAAGATGCATGAATAACTGCCTTTGGGAATACACTTTTCAACAATTTGATTAAACTTGTCCATATGGCCTGTGTTACAACGCTGTTCCAGCAAGTGTTTAATCCTATGTGAAAGACGACGTGTTTCACATTTTGGCAGTGTGGGATGTTCATTAGCCAGTGGATAAGGTCGTTGATGTTAATTCCTGACACACTAATCTTTTGCGTATGACATCTTGGAAAAACAAGTTCAGTTTTCACAGATTTGAGGTTGGAGTCGCCAATCATAACATGGGTAGTTCCATCAAACACTCTTTCCTCTGCTAGTACCTCACGTGGTTTTTTTAGATCCACATTGTTTTCATGTTTGTGTTCATTACCAACACTTCTTTCTTTGTAAGTTTGCTTGGGAGGGTTTTGATTGATGACTTCATCGTTATCAATAAGTTGAGACTCACTGTCCTGTCTTTGACTGTTCAAAGAGTCACTCATCACGATAGCATCACTGTCCCCATCAATGTCTGTCAGCACTGCATACTTATTGAAAGTAGGTACTTCAGCTTTGTGTTGTCGAGGCTGCACACTGTATTCAACTTTATTCATGTCAGCTTCAACAGAGACAATAGAAGTTGAGGAAGAAATCGTAGATGCAGAATGCTCAGCTGGATTGACAGGAGTTTGGACATCTTTTTTCTTTGAAAGTTCTTTTTTTAAATCGCCAACTTGCGATTTTAGATCTGAGTTCATTTTTTTTAATTCAGCAATCTTGTTATTTAATTGTTCCATTCCTTCTTTCATTTCTTCCATTTGTACTTTTTCATTATGTTTCAGGTCAATTTTGATTTGATGTTTTGCACTCTCAATAAATGACAACAGCATATTTGGGGCATCTTTGTACAGCTCCTGTAATTGTTGAGTCTTTTTGTTGAGCGATTTCATCTGCTTTCTAATGGAATTCATTGAATATTGATGAATTCGAGATTTGTGACTAGGTTTGTGACTCTTGAGTTTCGTGATTTGTTCAGAGAGAGAGAGAGAGAGAGAGAGAGAGAGAGAGAGAGAGAGAGAGGCTTTGATGGTTTATTGTCATTAGCTAATTTGTTTGTTTGTTTGTTTGTTTGCTTAACGCCCAGCCGACCACGAAGGGCCATATCAGGGCGGTGCTGCTTTGACATATAACGTGCGCCACACACAAGACAGAAGTCGCAGCACAGGCTTCATGTCTCACCCAGTCACATTATTCTGACACCGGACCAACCAGTCCTAGCACTAACCCCATAATGCCAGACGCCAGGCGGAGCAGCCACTAGATTGCCAATTTTAAAGTCTTAAGATATGACCCGGCCGGGGCTCGAACCCACGACCTCCCGATCACGGGGCGGACGCCTTACCACTAGCTAGGCCAACCGTGCCGGTTCATTAGCTAATGAAAACCTTACAAGGTAACATCAACAATGTCTGCATTAATCATAATAATGGGAAACAATCCATGAGAGAGAGAGAGAGAGAGAGAGAGAGAGAGAGAGAGAGAGAGAGACAGACAGACAGACAGACAGACAGACAGACAGACAGACAGAGAGAGAGAGAGAGAGCATCAGGAACAACAGCACGTTTTGCCCTTTACACTTTTTTTATTGTGAAAGAAAGCACCTATTGCCAAGATGACATTTAAGATAATATCTGACCTTGCACGTGCAAAGATATTTGGTTGTTTGTTTGTTCGTTTGTTTGTTTTGTGTGTGTGTGCGTGCGTGCGTGCGTGCGTGCGTGCGTGCGTGCGTGTCAGTAAAATGTCACTTGCAGGAAGACTGAAGAAGAGCACAGAAAAAGAGCCACAGACTAGATAGCAGACCGTTTCATCGAGAAGATAGGACTAAAATAGAGACGCCTTATCAAAGTAAATAAACTGACTGAAAGACAAACAAAGACAAGGCGAACTGTGCCGATCGTGACACAAATTCATCGACAACAGGGCGTAAAAGACTGTCACTAAATTCGCACAGTAGTGTCTGCCAAAACTGAATCTTGACACCTTACCCCAAAAAATGCAACACTGATGTTCTTCACTGTGCATCCTACTACTATATAAAAATATAAAAAAAACTGGGCGGGGATGTAGCTCAGTCGGTAGCGCGCTGGATTTGTATCCAGTTGGCCGCTGTCAGCGTGAGTTCGTCCCCACGTTCGGCGAGATATTTATTTCTCAGAGTCAACTTTGTGTGCAGACTCTCCTCGGTGTTCGAACACCCCCGTGTGTACACGCAAGCACAAGACCAAGTGCGCACGCAAAAATCCTGTAATCCATGTCAGAGTTCGGTGGGTTATAGAATCACAAAAATACCCAGCATGCTTCCCCCGAAAGCGGCGTATGGCTGCCTAAATGGCGGGGTAAAAACGGTCATACACGTAAAATTCCACTCGTGCAAAAAACACGTAGTGTACGTGGGAGTTTCAGCCCACGAACGCAGAAGAAGAAGAAGAAGACTATAAAATACACAGAGACGCTACGACCTAACCAGACATCTTACTCACAAGAAAACTACTCATTCTCCACCCGGCACCACTGTCCTAATTCAGTGGCCTGGACACCTTCGACAAAAGATTCTCCCCCTAATTCTCCGAGGCTCTCGCGCGCCAAAAACAGCGGACTAATTCTCAAAGCCACGTCTGGAGGCACGATCATGATTTGCTCATCCGCCGGACAGAAAAGAGTCCGGTCTTTCAGAGGTCCGTGGTGCTGTCTGTTTGCTCTGGAACCCCAGGACGCCACCGGTCAATAAGTCGACGGCTTGGGAGACTGTCCATTCAGTGGACAGAAAAACAAGATTTGTTGTGGAGTGGTTCAGTGGTTAAAGCACCACGATGGATCCTCGGGTTGGTAGTGGTGTTGACACAGTCAGAAACTGAAATGACCAAAGTGTTGAATCTGTATGTAAAAGAAGTTTGAAAGCGAACTAGGGCCATGATGTTGCAACCATACATTGTCTTACGTTCACATTCGTTTCTTTTCCTCTCTCTCTCTCACACTGAAATCTGTGAACATGCACTGTTTCTGCCGGAAGAGGAAGCATGTTTGTGACGTGTACGTGAGTGCGTGCGTGCGTGTGTGTGTGTGTGTGCTTATGTGTGTGTGTGTGTGTGTGTGTGTGTGTGCTTATGTGTGTGTGTGTGTGTGTGTGTGTGTGTGTGTGTGTGTGTGTCTGTCTGTCTGTGTGTGTGTCTGTGTCTGTGTTGCTTCTGTACGTTAAAATCGAAGAACACAAATGAACTTGAAAAGCCTTCTTTGAACATGTGTGTAAAAGAACATATTAAATCGACCTTCATCTTCATTAACCGTCCACACAATTACCCCGCAACAGCACGAACATTTTGATTTGTGTGTGTGTGTGTGTGTGTGTGTGTGTGGGGGGGGGGTACATACTACAAAAGTGAAGTTTTGATTATGATGCATGGTGTACTTTTTATAATGTTCTAACATACCGCTCATAATGCAGAGAGTCTTTTGCGAATTTTTAATAATGGAATCTATCAAAACAGTTATTTACCCCAAAACTAGCGTGTGTTTTTTTGTAACTTCTTTTGTCTATAACTTTGCCAGTTTGAAACATGGCAGGCCGTATTCGTAATTCTCCAACCCCCGCGGGTTAGGGGGAAGAATTTACCCGATGCTCCCCAGCATATCGTAAGAGGCGACTAACGGATTCTGTTTCTCTTTTTGGCTCACGTAAGTGTAGCCTATGCGATGCTAACTTTTGTCTGTCTGTGCGTGCGTGCGTGCGTGCGTGCGTGCGTGCGTGCGTGCGTGCGTGCGTGTGTATGTATGTCTGTGGTAGAAACTTTAACATTTGACTGAACACCGAAATACTAATTTTACTTGGTTATTATTCAAGCAACAGCTTCAAAGTATTGAAGCAATGATCAACATTTCGTCGGCACGTATGTAGTTAAAGTTAAAGAAAACGGGTGGTGGATTGGGGTGTTTTTTTTTTTGGGGGGGGGGGGGTAAAAACAGCTAACTGGTTTGTGTCGTGTGTGGTATGTAGACCAGGTCAGGGGTCAAGGTTAGGTCAGATCGCGTGAAGGATTGTGGTATAGATACAGTTATCACCGAGCTGAAGTTCGCCGATTTGGAGAAGACCACTCAAGATTTCACATTGTTCGGTTCCGTAGCTCCAGAAAAATAGATAAAGAAGATACCAAAGGAGATTTCCTACAGGTTAATCTGCACAGCGTGTTTCCAGTGTCTGCGCTAGGAAGCGCTGTCGAAAGCGCAGTGTCGATCTGGCCATCTGGCAGTTGTGTCCCCGTAAGTAGGCTACAGACAGACAGATCTAGATCTAGTGTCTCGCACTCTTGCACCGTGTCACCTATGCTTACTGTGTGTGTGTATGTGTGACGGAGTGATTGAGTTTGTGTTACTGTTTGTCGATTTCTTACGTGAGCCTTGAAGGCTTCGCCTCTTGTTACCCTTGTTAAGTGTTTCTTGTATAGAATATAGTCACTTTTTGTAAAGATTTTAGTCAAGCAGTATGTAAGAAATGTTAAGTCCTTTGTACTGGAAACTTGCATTCTCCCAGTAAGGTAATACATTGTACTACGTTGCAAGCCCCTGGAACAAATTTTTGATTAGTGCTTTTGTGAACAAGAAACAATTGACAAGTGGCTCTATCCCATCTCCCCCCTTTCCCCGTCGTGATATAACCTTCGTGGTTGAATACGACGTTAAACGCCAAATAAAGAAAGAAAGAATTCGTGATTCTCACGACACAAACTTGTCTAGCATGCAAAACGTGCCAAATGATATTATCCCTCTGTAAACGAAGATGGCGCGGAAAAGTGTCTTGATAGTTTGGGAGTTGAAAACGGAGAGGGCCTGGCTCGGAAAGTGGAAACAGTCGCGAATTGGTGTGTCAACGGTCCGTGTTGTCCAAATGTTTGCTTCCGGCATTTTCTGCAGAAAGCTAATTTTGCCGCCCCCCCCCGCTGTGTCACGCTGAAAGGTAAACACTGCATTCCTCCCTCCCTCCTCCTCTTTTGTCATTTGGTCCTCCTGGAGAGACCTGGCTCTCTGTTTCTCTGTCTTTGGCTTTGTCTTTGTCTGTCTCTGTCTGTCTCTGTCTGTCTCTCTCTCTTCACCTATCTCCATCTCTCATCCCCTCTCTTCTCTCCCTCTCTCTGTGCCTCTCTCTGTGTCTCTCTCCCTCTCTCTCTCTCCCCTTCTATCTCTCCCCCTCTCTCTCCCTCTCTGTATCTCTCTCTGTTTCTCTCTGTCTCTCTCTGTGTCTCTCTGTCTCTGTCTCTGTCTCTGTCTCTGTCTCTGTCTCTCTCTCTCTCTCTCTCTCTCTCTCTCTCTCTCTCTCTCTCTCTGTTGAGTTCTCCTTGATTGAAGTCCGGGATTCTCGAGCTCAATCTCTTGTTCCCCCCCTTTGTCTTTTAGTAATGAAGTCCTGACACCCCCCCCCCCCCCCCCCCCCCCCCCCCTCTTCTCACCCCGCTGCTCCCTCTTGAGAGAGAACGAGAGAGAGAAAAGAGTAAAGAGAGAGAGAGAGAAAAGAGAAAAGAGAGAGAGACAGAGAGAGAGAGAGACAGAGAGAGAGAGACAGAGAGAGAGAGAGAGAGAGAGAGAGAGAGAGAGAGAGAGAGAGAGAGAGAGAGAGAGAGAGAGAGAGAAACTCAGACTCAGGCTCAGAACTTTATTACAAAAGGATAAAGGTTTTAGGCAAAGCCTATTCTTCCAACCACTACAGCAGGCAGACAGAAAACAGACCGAAATACAGGATCAGAGTGAGTGCGAGCTCGACTCAGAGAGACGGATTGGGCAGAGTGCACTCTCCCCATTGTTTGTGATAGGAGCGAGTCAAGGATAAGGTTGAGTGGAAATTAATTGAGCGCAGCCATCACTAATTGATAGTCGCACCCTGGATCACTTGGATTGGAAATTGGTTTCGGACCCGGGTCGGAAAGGTTGTCGGGTTGTGTTATGGCTGGCGAGTCACGGCTGTCGTCCGTAAAATATTTATGTTTTTGTCTGTGTCTGGTTTTCTCTCCCGAAAACAGTTGATACTGTTATTGTTATTCTTCTTCTGCTTACTGAAAATAATGACAATGTTTCGGAGAAACTAAACGCTGGATCGGTTTCTGACTGCTGATTTGGACTTCCTTGCTTTACAAGTCCATATCCGTGTCCATGTTTTGGACAAATGTTTCCTTACGCGATTGCCCTGTCGAAGTCAAACCAAGAGCAACATTAGATCTTGGCAATATCCAGGAGAAAACTGTGTTGCAAAAACAAAAAGCAAGTCAAATTGCCATTATGACATAAGCTTAATTATGAGACGAAGGTTTGAGTTCGATTTTTGGTGGGGTAGGCGGTGTGTGTGTGTATGTGTGTATGTATGTGTGTGTGTGTGTGCGTCTGTGCGCGTGTGTGTATGTGTGTGTGAGTGCGTGTGTATGTGTGTGTGTGTGTGTGTGTACACGCGTGTGTGTATGTGCGCGTGCGTGCGTGCGTGTCTTCGTGCGTGCGTGTGTGTGTGTGTGTGTGTGTGTGTGTGTGTGTGTGTGTGTGTGTGTGTGTGTGTTAGGTTTAGAGGCTGTCACTCACATCGGATAAAAAAAATACAACTAAAGCTTACCAAGAATATTTATCAGCCTCGACTTCAACACAGACACACAAAGATGGCTTTGATTTCTACTGTGTGGGTGGAAGCCCGTCAGATCTAGTGGCGTTTACCTGACTCATTGTAAAGTACGCTGCCAAACAGAAATATCCAAGAAATATTGTGAATGCCTCAGAAACACGATTTGACCCACGTCCCAACCCCCTCCCCATTTCATCCACCACTGATCTGAAAATAGATCAGCATTCCCAACACGCTCCATAATTATGGCCATCACCGTGATTCAAAAGGAGCAGACGATAGTTCATTCAACAAGAGCAACAGTCACGCATTATGACGGCTCTAAGGGGGGGGGGGGGGGGGGGGAGTGGGGAGAGGGAGGCAGGCACTCTTGAGACGATGAATTTTCAGTTTATTTGCTCGCACAGAACAGCCAGCAGACTGGGTTTTGCTCTCCGCCATTCACACCGAACGAGAAAATGGTCTGAAAGATCGCCTGGTTGTGCAAACACAGCGAAATGAATGCTCACACACCGAGGCGCTTCAGACACATGTGAAAAGCAGAGTCCTTCCAGTGAAAACAGTTGGGCTCGCCATCTCAGATCTGGCCAAGGTTATAGTTAAATTACATGGGATAAGAACAGCCCTCGTCTTCACTTGGACACATACATGAAATCAACAGACTCTGTGCGTCCTGTGCAGCGTAAGAATTTG
>NC_090252.1:46314236-46384831 GCF_037325665.1 Littorina saxatilis
GAGAGAGAATTTAAAAAAAAAACACACAAAAAACCACAAGTCTGAACAGAATAATTTTGTGTGCCACCCTCTCCCCAACAATGTTGCACAGTCAAGAAGTGTTGCAAAACAAAACGATACAGTAATGGTTTGATCCAAGTGGCGCCACATGGGCGAGTCCATTGCGAGACGCGCCACGAGCGCGAAAAAGTAGTCTTTTTAAAGATGGTGGTGTTCGATTTTTCTGTGCTGAAAATATCGTCTCCAGCGGAAAGGGAAGCCATCCGGACAGCCGACAATTAGTTAATCAGGTTTGGTTGCGGAGTTATAATCGATCTTTGGGTTGAAGTGTTCACCATTTGGTCAAATTACTGCAATTTTCCGTATGAACCGACAACCCCCGCGCTGATGCAAGGGGGGTAATGAAGAGTAAGATGCGAAAAAAATGGCGTAGATAAGACGCTAGGCTCGACTGAACACTGACGATTACTTTAGCTCTCCCCAGTGCTTACTTCTTCTGTGGATAAGAAGGCTTTGCACTTGTGTCCGGGATGATGTATGACTGTTCTGCCCGGGCCGCCACGTCAAGATAGAAGGTCAAAACTAG
Source organism: Littorina saxatilis (assembly GCF_037325665.1). NCBI lineage: Eukaryota > Metazoa > Mollusca > Gastropoda > Littorinimorpha > Littorinidae > Littorina > Littorina saxatilis. Next base: position 46,314,823 of record NC_090252.1, read on the forward strand.
AATATAAAACGAATTCTATGAAATGTGCATTGGTGTGTGGATTCTTGCGTCATTTCTTCAGTTTTGTTGCACTGACTGAAAATGATAAAATGACCTGAGTGATCAAAGTCTTCATAGTAGATTGATGGAACGTGCAAGGAAAGCGAGAACTGGAGCACAGTGCAATTAATTTTGAACATAGTGAATGAATCTAGATCTAACTAGAACAAAACTCGTGTTTTGGTTTGGTCCTTTCAACTTGTCAAGTGTCATTTCCATTCACTAAAAATCTGTGCTGGCATTTTTCCCCTTCTTTTTAACCTAGATCATTGTCTGATACAAAATTTAAGTTGGTGTTGTGACAGATATGGTGTAAGCTAACTTGAGTAGCTTACTAAGCGGAAAGAAAGCGGCAACCATTCGAGTTTGTTCGTTCATGGGCTGAAACTCCCACGGCTTTTACGTGTAAGACCGTTTTTACCCCGCCATTTAGGCAGCCATACGCCATTCGAGTTTCAGAACGGTGCAGACATGATTGAGTTTTCCCTTTTTGTTTTCATTTTTAACCTAGACTTTTCTGATCCGAAGTTGGTGTTGTGACAAATATATTGTAAGGCCAAAAAAAAAAAAAGGTCTGTTTACAGTAACCCGACCGACCCTATTTTTTTCGCGCGACCCTAGACTTTTTTTTGGCATTTGGGAAAGAAAAAAAATCTTGTTTTTTTGGCAAAATAACGTTAAAATATGGTTTTTTGGAAAAAAAAAAAAAAATAAAAAAAAAAAACCCGACCTACCGACCTTATTTTTGACTCACATGCGAAGCAAAAGTGAGTCTATGTACTCACCCGAGTCGTCCGTCCGTCCGGACGTCCGGACGTCCGTCCGTCCGTCCGGAAAACTTTAACGTTGGATATTTCTTGGACACTATTCAGTCTATCAGTACCAAATTTGGCAAGATGGTGTATGATGACAAGGCCCCAAAAAACATACATAGCATCTTGACCTTGCTTCAAGGTCAAGGTCGCAGGGGCCATAAATGTTGCCTAAAAAACAGCTATTTTTCACATTTTTCCCATTTTCTCTGAAGTTTTTGAGATTGAATACCTCACCTATATATGATATATAGGGCAAAGTAAGCCCCATCTTTTGATACCAGTTTGGTTTACCTTGCTTCAAGGTCAAGGTCACAGGAGCTTTTCAAAGTTGGATTGTATACATATTTTGAAGTGACCTTGACCCTGAACTATGGAAGATAACTGTTTCAAACTTAAAAATTATGTGGGGCACATGTTATGCTTTCATCATGAGACACATTTGGTCACATATGATCAAGGTCAAGGTCACTTTGACCCTAATGAAATGTGACCAAAATAAGGTAGTGAACCACTAAAAGTGACCCTATCTCATGGTAGAAAGAGCCAATAAGCACCATTGTACTTCCTATGTCTTGAATTAACAGCTTTGTGTTGCATGACCTTGGATGACCTTGACCTTGGGTCAAGGTCACATGTATTTTGGTAGGAAAATGTGTAAAGCATGTGAGTCGTATGGGCTTTGCCCTTCTTGTTTTGGCCTATGTTACCGTAAACAGACCTATTTTTTTTGTGGCCTAAGCTAACATCACATGAGTAGCTTACTAAAGGGGAAAGAAAGCGGCAATCACTCGAGTTTCAGAACCGTGCAAGTAGACACTCAAGTTGCTGCTTCACTTTCATGTGATATTAATAATGTGATAATGATAACCTTTTGTAGCGTGGTTTGTGGTATCAAACGTACTTTGCTTTCCGTTTATATGCCGTCTCGTCAAGTAAGATGGATACTGCTGAATTAGTGTTGTCACTGTCACCATGTAGTGTTACTGCTGGACATGTTTCTGTTGAATTAGTTTTGTCACTGTCACCATACACTGATACAGTGGAAATCTGCAAAACTGATTCTGACTGAAGAGAAAAAAAAAATCTTACTCTGCAAAGGAAGTACTTCAAGTAGCAATTTGTTTTCTTATTGTGTGCTGTGCTTGTGCAAATGATCGTTTACATGAGAAGGGCAATCAAACCTGTCTAAAACGACCAACTAAGGTTCCGACCGAAATTGGTCGTCAGAGACAGGTGCACGGTTGCTCTGGAAAGGTGAATTTGTAACAAAAACATCGTCAGGGATCTTCATGGGGGGGGTGTCGTAATGGGTAGGTAGGTGGTCGTTACTGGGAGGTGGCCGCAAGGGCAGGTTTGCCTGTATCTTTCAAGTTTTTGAACAAGTTTAAATGGTTATTTTAATCATTGTTTCTTGATTCTCTTTTTTTTTCAAAACGGAATTCAAGTTCAGATGAACAATTTAAAGTATTCCTTGTGCGTTTTTGATATATAATATCATATCAACTATCTGTTCTTTCTTGTTTTTCAGAATGGGTTTCATCTCCAAATACGTAGCAGAACAATAAGGCCTAAAAAAAAAATAGGTGTGGTTACGGTAACCCGACCTACCCTATTTTTAGGGGCCGACCCTATAACTTTTTATTACATTTGTCAAAAAAAGAAAAAAAAAAAAGAAAGAAAAAAAACGAGGGCAGAAAACGCAATGATAGCGACAGCGCTCGAGTCGCACACTTATTTCCCTGTCAAGTAGGTTTAATTTGTACACATTAGAAAAAAAAGTTTAAACAAAAAAAAGTGATTGCCTACCTTCCTACCCTATTTTTTTGTTGGCTATGTTACCGTAACCACACCTATTTTTTTTTTTTGCCTAATCCTTCTGTATTTTTGATATATGATAATTGATACTAACTGTCTTTTCTTTCGTGTTTTTCAGAACGGATTTGAACCCCAGATGAGCATCAGTTAAAATACCCCTTCTCGTCACAACAATGTACAGTCCACCAACACACCTCTCCACGCCTTTGTGACGAAAGTTGAGGAACACCTGTACAGGGAGGGGGTGGAGGAGGAGGGAGGAAGGAGGGGTGAAGGAAGATGAGAACCGGGCTAAGAAGAGTGATACCGTTGTCATGGGCAACCAGACGCCTGGCGATGAAGGTGCTCCATGTCTTCATTGCTCTCACCCTCTTGGTCTCCACAGGTAAGTGTGTGTGTGTGTGGGAGAGGGTTACTTGGCAAGGGACCGATATAGGTTGAAGATAGGAGAAATAGTAGAAAACATACAGAGAGAGAGAGAGAGAGAGAGAGAGAGAGAGAGAGAGAGAGAGAGAGAGAGAGAGAGAGAGAGAGAGAGAGCTAATTTCTTTGTCAGTGTGTGAAAGTGTGTGTGTGTGTGATTTGGGCTTCTGTCTGTATGTCTGTGTCGGTCTCTGTCTGTGTGTGTATGTGTGAGTTTGGGCTTCTGTCTGTCTGTCTGTCTGTTTCTCTGTCTGTCTGTCTGTATGTCTGTGTCGGTCTGTGTGTGTATGTGTGTGTGTGTGTGTGTGTGTGTTTGTCCTTTTTGCTTAAAAGTTAAATGTCATTTTTGTCAGAGAGAGAGAGAGAGAGAGAGAGAGAGAGAGAGAGAGAGAGAGAGAGAGAGAGAGAGAGAGAGAGAGAGAGGCTGTGTATGCAATTATCTATTCGCTACTGAGCATGAATACTTCAACAAACAACAAGAGAAGAAATCATTGGGAACCCTTCGTTGGCATCCTTTTCTTTTGCATTCTTATCTTTTGCTCACAGATTTGTAACATTGTAATTTGATCATTTAATAGCGCTGTGAATATCCTTTCGTTTGATAGCTCCCGTAACAAAGCGGAATTGAACTACTACGCGGAGGTTCCAAACGTACTTATTCTAATGCTCTTTGTAGACGATAAGGAGAAGGACTCTGTATGACCGGATCGAAATCAGTTCGGATTGTATGAATGATCTGAATTCCAATAACAAAGTCTCCTTTTTTTTTAAAATTCTTTTCTTTTCCCTTTATTCTTTTTAGAGCGATACCTCTATCAGATAAGGAGGAAGTTATTCACCATTCTTTGTGTCACAAATCGAATTCTTACCAGTGAATTCAACCAGTTAACCTTTTCACCAAACCTTTAACCATGCCAGGTATGCAAGAACGCCGCAACACAATAACAATCATTGCCACTTATACCAGCGCTTGCTTTGTCACAGCGAAGAAAGCACAAGGTCTTGATTGTCATGCTAATTCCTGACAATGAAACAGCCATTCTGGCGAGAAGGGTTTTAGTACACCTCCAACAATAGCAGGCCTGGCAAAAAATGCCAGCCACGACTTGCGATTGGCTTCGTACCGCATGGTTTATGTCGGCAGAACGAGAGGAATTCCTAACCCCCCATACTGCACACCTGAGAGTTTAAAAGATACCAGGACCGGCACGGTTGGCCTAGCGGTAAGGCGTCCGCCCCGTGATCGGGAGGTCGTGGGTTCGAACCCGGCCGGGTCATACCTAAGACTTTAAAATTGGCGATCTAGTGGCTGCTCCGCCTGGCGTCTGGCATTATGGGGTTAGTGCTAGGACGGGTTGGTCCGGTGTCAGAATAATGTGACTGGGTGAGACATGAAGCCTGTGCTACGACTTCTGTCTTGTGTGTGGCGCACGTTATGTGTCAAAGCAGCACCGCCCTGAAATGGCCCTTCGTGGTCGGCTGGGCGTTAAGCAAACAAACAAACAAATAAAGATACCAGGGCCGAGGTGCACAATAGAGTGACCAACCGGGTGGGAGTCAGCCGCGGTGTTGGATTAGTTGAAATTGAGATTTGTTATGATGTCAACGAATCGGGCCCCGCAGTTTGTTCTCTCCCGTGTGGGTGGCACCTACTTTCGCTTCGTGCACCGTATCCCGCCTGGCTTAATCCTCTCTAAACCATCATTAGAACCACAGGGCTTTTAAGTTGGGATTAAGGCATCTGAGACATATATGTATCATACTTGTGTGTGGGTTTTTTCTTGTCAAAACCATGATCTAACCCATTACAGTTTTGTTGAAGCTTGTACAGAGCATGAAGGCATCTGAGACTAAAAGTAAACCTCCTTTCTGCATATATGTAAACCATCATAGATTATTCATGTCAAGGATTTTACATGGGATTATGGCCATTTGAGACTTGATAGGTGCCGTCCTTTCGGGGAAACCACAGACCTGCTCACGCATCTAAGGATGTGTGTATAATACTTTAAGGCATCTTTAGTTTTGTGTAAACCAGCTTGTAAACTCCACAGATCTGTTCACCCTTTTACACGGGACAAGGGTGTGTGTGTGAGGCTTAAACCCACATACGTAACCTTTCTTTCTCTGTAAATCAGCATGTAAACTCCACAGATCTGTTCACCCTTTTACACGGGACAAGGGTGTGTGTCACTGTGTGTGAGGCTTAAAGCCACATACCTTTCTTTCTGTGTAAATCAGCATGTAAACTCCACAGATCTGTTCACCCTTTTACACGGGACAAGGGTGTGTGTGTGAGGCTTAAAGCCACATACCTTTCTTTCTGTGTAAATCAGCATGTAAACTCCACAGATCTGTTCACCCTTTTACATGGGATAAGGGTGTGTGTGTGTGTGACTGTGAGGCTTAAAGCCACATACCTTTCTTTCTGTGTAAATCAGCATGTAAACTCCACAGATCTTTTCATCCTTTTACATGGGATAAGGGTGTGTGTGTGACTGTGAGGCTTAAACTTAAAGCCACATACCTTTATTTTTGTGTAAACCAGCATGTAAACGCCACAGATCTGTTCAGGCTTTTACATGGGACAACTCACAAGGGTGTGTGTGTGTGAAGCTTAAAGCCACATACCTTTCTTTTCTGTGTAAATCAGCATGTAAACTCCACAGATCTTTTCACCCTTTTACATGGGATAAGGGTGTGTGTGTGACTGTGAGGCTTAAAGCCACACACCTTTCTTTCTGTGTAAATCAGCATGTAGATAGGGCGGGGATGTAGCTCAGTCGGTAGAGTGCTGTCAGCGTGAGTTCGTCCCCACGTTCGGCGAGAGATTTTTTCTCAGAGTCAACTTTGTGTGCAGACTCTCCTCGGTGTCCGAACACCCCCCGTGTGTACACGCAAGCACAAGACCAAGTGCGCACGAAAAAGATCCTGTAATCCATGTCAGAGTTCGGTGGGTTATAGAAACACGAAAATACCCAGCATACTTCCTCCGAAAACGGCGTATGGCTGCCTAAATCTAGTAAATGGCGGGGTAAAAAACGGTCAGACACGTAAAAATTCCACTCGTGCAAAAAACACGAGTGTACGTGGGAGTTTCAGCCCACGAACGCAGAAGAAGAAGAAGAAGTATGCAAAGCCCACAGATCTGTCCAGGATTTTACATGGATTGAGAACATCGTTCTACTTGGACACATACTGTAATTCTACAGCCTGGCTGCTTTCTGAGCAGAACAAACATTTGTTGTAATGATGGTTTTTTTTTTTTTTTTACATAAGGCCAAAAAGAAAAATATGTCTGTTTCCGGTAACATCGCCGAAAAAAATTGGGTCGGTCGGTGTTTTTTTAATTTTTTTTATTTGTTAAAATTTTTTTTTTTACCTTTTCTTACGTTTTGTTAACGACGTGTTTTTTTTGGTGTTTTTTAAACGCTTCCTTAATTTACTTACAGTTATTTTTCACATGTTTTTGACCTAGGTATATTGAAACTAAATAAACTTTAAGTTTAAAGTATACTTGACCTCATATTTTTATTTTTGTTTGTTTGTGTGTGTGCAAAAAGCGAAAAAAAACTTTAGGGTCGGCGCTTAAACATAGGGTCGGTCGTGTTACCGGAAACAGACATATTTTTCTTTTTGGCCTAATTAGTATAAGTGTCAGTGATGAACTAATTCAGTTAAATGTAAAATAAAAAAATCTTGCTTTGCACAAAAATAACTTAGACTGTGAAGTTTTAAGAAGTGCAAGTAAACTACCTGTACTAAATATGTATTTATTTTAGTTAATAAGAAAATTGTTGAATAAATCAATTATTCATTCAATCAATCAATCAATCAATAATAATAAAAATTAAAAAAGCTACATTAAAGTGCATTTATTTGTACTACAAGGAAAATGATGCTGTTATCCCACGTAAAAACATGAATGGTAACGTATAAATTAATCGTGATCGACAAGATGGTTTCCACTGCAATAACGGCCATGTGTATCTTTAAAGGGGCGTATGCTGAGCAGATGATGATGGGTAGATAGGCCAGTACAGATGGGGCTCTGTGGATAAGGCAGTACAGAGAGGGCTCGGGAATGATTTTTTAAGACTGTTCAAGGGTTGTGGAAAAGCCAGAAGCTTGTGCTGTGTTTATATGGGTTGTTCAAGGGTTGTGGAAAAGCCAGAAGCTTGTGCTGTGTTTATATGGGTTGTTCAAGGGTTGTGGAAAAGCCAGAAGCTTGTGCTGTGTTTATATGGGTGCAGTTTTGTGGAGCTCTTGGGGACAGATCCTGAGCCAAAAGATTCCACCATTGTTTGAAATCAATTTTGGGAGTGTGGTGGATTTTTTTATTTTTTCTTTATTTCGTGTCAGGAGATTTTGCTTTGTTATCTACGGTTTTTGTTTCTGGTGGTATAAAAAAAAAACAATTGGCAATTGTGTACACAAAAAGAAGAAAACAAGAATTAAACGTGCAGGTGCGTGTGTGTGTGTGTTTAAAAAAAAGTTTGTTTTTCGTGTGAACATTTTGGATTTTGCACAAACGGTACAAGAAGAATAAACGAGAGAGAAAAAAACGTAAGATAAAAGAAGCAACAAAAGACAGAAAGAAAGAATAGGGCACTCCTTGTAACAACAACAACAAAATAGACAGTAAAGAACAGAACAAAACAGAAATAGATCAGATCAGAAGAAGAAGAAGTAGAAGAAAAAAACTACAAAACGAAAGCAAAAAACAAAGAAAATGTAAGCGCATAGTGCTTTTAGTTATGCGCTATAGAAATCTCCTTTTTAATAAATAAATAAAAATAAATAAATAAAATGCAGAGTAGATGCACACTTTACAAATTCTAACGCCCCAATGGGTCTCATGGGTGGTATGTTCAAGCAATGATCCGGGTTCTTTTTCAGGCTACACGGTTTTAGCACTGATGCTTATCCGTGCCGCTGAAGCATCCCAAGATTAGATTAAGATAGTTCTGGTGCATTTGTTTGATTTCACAGAAGAAGGAAAAAAACCACCATCAACACCAACACCTACGCAAACATTACCCAACTCTTCTCCTCGCCCCCACCCCCACCGCCGAGCCCAGGCAACTAAGACGGCCCGCACATAAAAAAACCAAAATCCAAGCATTTTGCTTTTTAAAAGGCTGCGTTATGTTTGGAGATACTGCCTTTGAAATCGGTGCAGATTTGATAAAGAAGATGGGGGTAGTTTTCTTATTTCCATACTTTGCTTGAACACGAAAGCAGTTTTGTCAAAGTGGTTTTTTTTGCCCCGCGAGAAAACAGCAGGTGATTTGATTAATAAGATGCGACTTGTACATTTTCACATTTTTATCATTTGCCTGAACACAAGGGTAGGATGGTCAAAGGGCCCTTTGGTGTGAAGCAGTGCCCCTCAAAGTGATCAGTCCACCCCACAGAGACATAGAACTTCAACTATATCTCTGTGGTCCACCCCCACATCCGCCTGTATTTTTTGTCTTTTTCTATACATCTTCCAGTTCCAGATGTAAAAAAAAACCCCACCGTATCTCCGTAGCCCCTTCTTCTCCCCTCCCCTGCCAGCTCAATTCTCGACACAAGAGACTAGTTGTACGTTCAACAGAGTGCCACAGTTTTATAAGCTAGCGTGGATGAAAGATGCTCAGATAAATTGACACAGAAGGTGATACAGAGCATGAGATGCAAGTTTACACACCTGACTGCGAAAAAGTTTGCCAGCGGATGTGACGATTGCTAATTTACAGTACAAGTGAATTTAAGGCACGCCTAGGCTTGTTCGCATACTACTCAGAACAGTTGCTGCACCTTCCCAATACTAGAGTGTGTATTTTGGACATTGTATTTGGACATTGTGTATTTTGGACATCCTGGATATCATAAGTCAAGTGCATATTATTCGCATTGCTCACCAAAACTCTGAAATAAGGGACTTGATATTATAGTCACTTGCTTTAGTAAATACCTTGTTTTCGTTCTGCAGTTGATGACAGATTAGGATACTATTTCATTTAGTCTCGAGAGGTTACTTTCATGGAAATTCGGGCTGCCTTCTCACTGGGAACAGCGAGCTGCCATACAGTACGGCGCTACTTTTTACACCCCCGGTATAGGGGTGTGTATAGGATTCGGTCCATGTGTTTGTTTGTTTGTGTGTTTGTGTTCGCATATAGATCTCAAGAATGAACGGACCGATCGTCGCCAAACTTGGTGAACAGGTTCTATACATTCCTGAGACGGTCCTTACAAAAATTGGGACCAGTCAAACACACGGTTAGGGAGTTATTGGTGGATTAAGATTCTACAAGGACTTATAGAGGGACATATTAATGGTCAAAGGGAAATAACCTTCTCAGTTGGTGGCAGTGAGAATGGTAAGGACGGGGGTGTTTTTCCTACCTCGGAGGAATTTCTTGTTGTGTGTGTGGTTCTTTTTCCTGCGTGCGTGTATTCATTTTTCCAAGCCCTGAGACTTCACTTTTGCTGTGAATCTTTGTCGTGCGCATGCGTACACACGGGGGTGTCCGGACACCGAGAAGAGTGCCCAAAGTTGACTCCGGAAAATAATCTCTCGAACGTTGGAATCGAACACACGCCGCTACCGACTGAGCTATTTCCCCGCCCTTGAGTTGAGTTGAAGCAATAGATTTGACACTTTTTCAGTCAAAGACCGTTCCATTATTTTGAGCTCGATATTACGTTACACCCTCCTTCTCTTCTCCTACCCCCACCCCGGGTCCCTCCGTCAACATCTCTCCATCTCCCTCCCACTCCCCCAACTTCCTTGGACGGTATGCTGCTCTTACATGTCCCGTCCTCAGAAACCATTCTATTGTTTTCTACCCAGTCGTCGGCACCACCACCACCACCCCTACCCATCCACCCATACACACCCCACCCCACCCTGCCCTTTGCAGAAAATGTGCTCTCTCCAGAAACCATTTCAACCCCGTTGTCTGTTCACCCCTCCCCCTCCCCCATGCCCACTTTCCTACCATCGTCTCTCCCACATCCTCCAACCTGTTACTGCTGTACTGTACGCTTTTACTGTAGGCCTACACTTTTTCCAAAGACCTTGGCATTGACTTGTTTTGAGTTGAGTTCTTTGTACTTCAAGCCCTCGTTCTTCGCCAACTCGGTGAACTCTTCGCTCTTACTCTCCCTCCCTATATTATATCCCAATATATATATATGTATACACACACCCCTATCCTCGCCCTCACTTCATCTCTCACATCCTCCAACCTATTACCGCTGTACGCTTTTACTGTGGGCCTACACTTTTTCCAAAGACCACATGTGGCATTGTTTTGAGTTGAGTTCTTTGTACTTCAAGCCCTCGTTCTTCGCCAACTCGGTGTTCTTCGCTCTTACTCTCCCTCCCTATCTATCCCTTCATATAATATATATATATATACACACACGTACCCCTATCCTCGCCCTCACTTCATCCCTCACATCCCCCAACCTATTACCGATGTACGCTTGTACCGTACATTTGTCCAAAGATCATGCCATTGTTTTGAGTTGAGTTCTTTGTACAGAGGAACCCCCACTTTAAGACCTCAAAAACATATGAGAAAATCAGGTCTTAAAAATGAGGTAGTCTTATGGAGGTGAATGCACGTGTACAAAAGTTATACAGTGGAACCCCCCTTTTAAGACCCCCCATTTTCAGACTCCCTCCTTTTTAAGACCTGATTTTCTCAGATTTGTAGAGGTTAAAAGGGGGGTTCCAATGTATATGAACAGAAAATCTGAAAAAGTGTCTTCGCCGGCATTTTAAAAGCGAGCATCCACACGATCTTGAGATAAGTTCATTACCTAGTTCGTAAGTGTTTGTTTGTCCGTCTACTTCCAAGACCTTTGGGTCGACGAACTATCGTAAATGCAACATTTTGTTTTGTCAACAATAAACGTTCCACTTGCCTACCATTCTGGACCGGCACGGTCCGCCCCGTGATCGGGAGGTCGTGGGTTCGAACACCGGCCGGGTCATACCTAAGACTTTAAAAATTGGCAATCTAGTGGCTGCTCCGCCTGGCGTCTGGCATTATGAGGTTAGTGCTAGGACTGGTTGGTCCGATGTCAGAATAATGTGACTGGGTGAGACATGAAGCCTGTGCTGCGACTTCTGCCTTGTGTGTGGCGCACGTTATATGTCAAAGCAGTACCGCCCTGATATGGCCCTTCGTGGTCGGCTGGGCGTAAAGCAAACAAACAAACAAACAAACCTACCATTCTTTTTTGGTTTTTATTCTGAAAAAGCGAGGCCTTAAAAATGAGGAAGTCTTGAATTGGGGAGGGGGGGGGGGGGGGGGTGTTGTGTTGTGTGAACTCATTGTCTCCCAGGTACGGATATATCCGTACCCACACATAATTATGGCTCTATCTGACCAGGTACGGATATATCAGCTCAGACTGTTAGCTTCAGTCGCTTCCTGTAACGTCGATCTAACGCCTGCACTCCAGCGTGTTGATACACAGTCTCTACACAGTTACGACAATTCTGAGTGACCTGCCGCAGCACAGCTGGTCTCGGCTAAAAAAAAACTTGGTCAACATAGTTGGGGTGGACAGTGTTAAAGGGGAGGAAGTATTGAATTGGGGAGTCTTAGAAAGTGGGGGGGGGGGGGGGGAGGTTCCCCTGTACTGTTCACTCTTGCCCCCGCCCCCCATCCATCTCCCCCACCCCACTTCCCAGCTACAGCCCCCAGCAGACCTCTCCTTCAACTTTTCCTCCCAGAACCATTCAGGTGTGGAATGTCTGACTGGGCCGTTTCCTGTGGAGGGAGGAAGACGTTTTCACGACCAGAGAGCCGGGTTAAAAGAAGGCAATTATTAGCAGATAGTGCCACAGACAGGCAGCCATATTGGAATTGTTCTGACACGGAGATGGAGCTCTCACGATGTCAGGACAAGTATTCTCTGTGTAGCTTTTGGTAGGGAGAAGCGCTCGGTGAGAATGGAAGAAAAGGGAATAATAATTGTTTGAAATGGTAAGAAAAGGGGAACATTATTGTTTGAAATGGTAAGAAAAGGGGAACATTATTGTTTGAAATGCTAAGAAAAGGGGAACATTATTTTTTGAAATGGTAAGAAAAGGGGAACATTATTATTTGAATGTGTGTGCGTTTTTTTTAAATATTTTTTTTTTATCAGTCTGTGGTTGTTTTCTGTACTTGTTGTACGGCGGTATTCTTTTGTTGACCAGAGGCGTTGGGGGAGAGGGCAAGGGGGGGGGGGGGGGGGGGTGGGGCGGGGTCCTTTCTACCAAGTGTGCTTGTAAGTTTTATATATATATATATATATATTATGGGGGGGGGGGGGGGCTTTTTTCTTGTTTTATTTATTTATTGTGTGTGCTGTTTTTCTCCTAAGTCTTCAAAATGGGTTGACTGTGCACTATGTGAGAAACATTTGTAATACGAGCTCGTGTCTTGTTTTTCTTCTTGTTCTTCTTTTTAGGATCACCAGACAAGAGACTGATAAATTGTTATTTGGTTCAGGTCCACACCTGACACCCCCCCCCCCCCCCTCTCCTCCCGCTACCCTTGGTCTCTTGCTCTCTCACTCACACCCATTACTGGGAACCTACTGTGCAAAAAGGATCAATCAATCAATCAATGAGGCTTATATCGCGCATATTCCGTGGGTACAGTTCTAGGCGCTCTGCAGTGATGCCGTGTGAGATGAAATTTTATACGGCCAGTAATTGCAGCCATTTCGGCGCATATTTACCTTTCACGGCCTATTATTCCAAGTCACACGGGTATAGGTAGACAATTATTAACTGTGCCTAAGCAATTTTGCCAGGAAAGACCCTTTTGTCAATCGTGGGATCTTTAACGTGCACACCCAATGTAGTGTACACGGGGGGGGGAGTTCGGACACCGAAGAGAGTCTGCACACAAAGTTGACTCTGAAATAAATTTCCGCCGAACCTGGGATCGAACTCACGCTGACAGCGGCCAACTGAATACAAATCCAGCGCGCTACCAACTGAGCTATATCCCCGCCCAGGAAAGGAAAGACATGCACGCACTGACCGACGCACGCACGCACACACACACACACACACACACACACACACACACACACACACACACACACACACACACACACACACACACACTCTTACAAACACACACTCTCTCTTTGTCACACACACACACACTCTCTCTTTCTCACACACACACACTCTCTCTCTCTCTCTCACACACACACACACACACACACACACACACACACACACACACACTCTCCCTCTCTCTCTCTTTCACACACACGCACACGTACACAAAGTTAAAAGGCGGAGATTGGAATAGAGAATGGGCTGATAATGTAATTTTGTGCACAAGACAGCTTTTCAAGTGTTCTGGCAAGCGCTAGTTCTAAGGGTGCACAGGTCACGATCTATTGTTATTCAATTACCGTTTTTCCTCCCTCCAACCGCCAAATAGAAAGGTAAGGGGTCTGAAGGGTTTGGAAAGTAAATTTCACATTCCAGGTTGAGTTTGCCAAGTGCCCCAATATGTTGCATTTTACTGCACCTTTCTTCGGATGGATATGCAGATATTGCTTTGAAACTCTGGAAATAAAAAGAGCGTGAAGAAGCTATGCATTTTATATTGCAATTGGGGTTCGGAGTGCGTACAGTACAGGCATGAGACCAAGGGTAGGGCGAATGGTGGCGAGAGAGATGAAGGGACGGGGAATGTTTACAGTGCCGTGTGCCTGGCTGTGAGCAGTGCCCGCGCCAATGTTTAGCTCAGGTACAGTCGCGGCAGACGCGCCTTAGTTCTATGCAGGACAATGCAGCGCGCTATTCTGGCCATCTGGCAAACTTTCGTTCTCATCTCTAAGGCAGACTGATACCAAGAGGTGTAAGTTACACCCGCCTTCAGACTCAGGCATTTTCAAACGCTCGACTCAAGACTGAGTAGACGAATTCCGGAAATAACTCTGTGAGGTTCTCTATTTGCTGTGGAGGAGTTGTGTCCCTTGGAAATTATGGGGCAAATACACGCAGCCACTGATAAGTGGTGAAAAGCGATCTTGACGCGAGTGAATAATCAGCTCCCATGTGTATATCTGTTTTTGAAAGGATAGAAATGTCATCGTGTCGAACGGACGCTGCATTATACACGCACATGGGAGGTCATTATTTATTGTGACGCCATCGTCGTTTTTCTCTGGATCAATTGCCGTGTGTTTGCCGTTGTTTTGAAAGGGCACAACTCTTCACGAGATACCAACAATCAAAAGAGATCTAGTTATCTGAAAAGATGATATTCGTCTTCCTTTTTGAAGGCGTTTCTCTTTTTTAACTGAACTTGTTGCCAATTCTTTTGATACAAAAAGCTGGACACATATTACATTCATTGGGAAACAGTTCCAAGGTCATGTGGAAACCTTTCTCTCTCTCTGTCTCTCTCTCTGTCTCTCTCTGTCTCTCTCTCTCTCTCTCTCTCTCTCTCTCTCGCTCTCTCTCTCTCGCTCTCTCTCTCTTGATGTTTTATTAGTTTAATACTTTGATGAGATACTGTTCATTTTAGGTATGGAATGATAGCATGTGCATGTGTGTAGGTATGCGAGCGCACGCTCGCGCGCGAGCATGTGTGTGTGTGTATATATGTGTGTGTGTGTGTGTGTGTGTGTAAGCGAGTGTGAGTTTGTGTGTGCGTGTATGTGTATACGTGCGTGTGTGTGTGTATGTGTGTGCGTATGTGCGCAGTCTTCGCTTTCGTTTACAATTATTCTTTGTATATGTTCCAAGGACAGGTTGGAAGATTAGGCTAAGCCTAAAACCTTTATTCTTATGTAATACAGTTCTGAGTTCTCTCTCTCTCTCTCTCTCTCTCTCTCTCTCTCTCTCTCTCTCTCTCTCTCTCTCTCTCTCTGTGGGTGTGTCTTATCGGTCTCCTACCCCGACACCCCTTCTCTGTTTTCCAAACAACTCCCCGGCCCCCCCTCTCTCTCTCCCCTCCCTACATAGAGAGAGAGAGAGAGAGAGAGAGAGAGAGAGAGAGAGAGAGAGAGAGAGAGAGAGAGAGAGAGAGAGAGAGAGAGAGAGAGATACGCGTGGCCTGCAAATAATGCACCGTTATAATGGAATGCATGGGTGTGAAGAGTCGTCTGCTCTTCTAATTTACCTCCCTTTCTTGCATACCTCTTTCTCCGTTTTTAATCGCTTGCGTCACTCGTTGAAGATCTGTTTTCCGAATCAACTGAAAGGGTTTGGGTGGCCCACTTCAATAAATGAGAAGAAAAATTCTCAAACTCAATGATCCTCACCCTTGCACCCTGGGATTCTGATTTGAAAAATATCTCCATGACGCTTTTTCATTCCCTCCTGCATTATTTTTATCGATTAAAGTGTAAAAATAGTGGGGGATATTCGGCGTAGCTTTTCCACGGTTGTCCCAATAGACTTTGCAAAAACTGGTGTTGTTTGTGCCTTTTGTGTGTACATCAGCAGGGATTGGCTTGGGCGTCGGTCATCGGTCGTTTGCCATGTTAAAATTCGGAAAAGACCGACACACATGGGTCTCAATCCGTCAGTTGACCGATAGCCATGCAACAGTTACAGAGTCAGTCAACGAAAAAGAAAAAGAATGCAACCAACATCATTGGATGGGGGACATTCAGTTTGTGTTCTTAGTCCCGTGGCGGAAGGACAGGTTTTTTTCTTGACTGATTGGTTTGCAAAATGACTGATTGATTCATGGCCGAGTCAGTCAATGAACCTCCAGTGGACAAAACCCAAGCCGATCCCTGCATGGCCGAGTCAGTCAATGTACCTCTGGTGGACAAAACCCAAGCCGATCCCTGCATGGCCGAGTCAGTCAATGAACCTCTGGTGGACAAAACCCAAGCCGATCCCTGCATGGCCGAGTCAGTCAATGAACCTCTAGTGGACAAAACCCAAGCCGATCCCTGCATGGCCGAGTCAGTCAATGAACCTGTAGTGGACAAAACCCAAGCCGATCCCTGCATGGCCGAGTCAGTCAATGAACCTCTAGTGGACAAAACCCAAGCCGATCCCTGCATGGCCGAGTCAGTCAATGAACCTCTAGTAGCCGATCCCTGCATCAGGGGCACCGGTACTTTTCTCGTGTTGCAGTTGCACCTTGGAGACCTACCCAGGCACCGCATGAAAACAATACATTAGGCTAGCGCAAAGTGCTATTTAAAGTGATATTTTAATGAGGAAACTTTGGCAAGCAAGAAGATGATGTTTTACAAATCAAACCTCTCCATAACCACCAGCCAGGGGACCGACCGAAAGTGGCCGTTATAGGGAGGTTGTCGCTATGGGAAACGCTGAAACAGGAAAAGGGATGAATATTTAATCTGCGTTTTGAACAAGATGACTTTAATTTGTTTGCATTAACCGGTAGAGTCCAGAATATTGCACTGGTTAGAATGTGAAAATACTTCCACAAAATCGTATGCTGGCCTCACCTGACAGCTCGTGTTTTGCTATGAAGTTTCAAATATTAAGTGTTTTTCCCCAGGCCTCGGTCTTCGGTCATTGACACAATACTTCTTTAGTCTGACACATTGGTCTCAGTGACCCCTGGTCGGTCCACCGTCCGATAGTTTTGACATTGGAGGTCAATTAACCTCAACTTTCCCACAAAGCGGATAAAGCAGATAGGACATTCAGACCTAACAACAACTAAAATTGATATCTAGGTCCAACTAGCCTTTTATCCTTAGAGGCTTGGAACAACGCGGAATATTAGGCCCAAAATCAAATAAAAATGTGTGTTACTGGTGACAAGGCACAAACAATTAGGTTGTTATTTTATGTTTATGTTTGTTATTGAATTTTTTATTACTTGTTGGCTCACGAAGTGTAGCCTATGCGATCGTAACTTTGTCTGTCTGTGCGTTTGTGCGTTTGTGCGTGTGTGTGTGCGTGTGTGTGTGTGTTTGTGCGTGTGTATGTCTGTTAGAAACTTTAACATTTCCGAGTCTATGTGTGAGTGGTTATCCAAGACTACGGATAAAGCTCGCATAAGATTACGTCACGGTCAAAAGTGTTTGACGTCAATTAATGCATCATGACGGCATGCCTCCCTGTAGTCTTTCTCTCTCGCGTGGTGTGTGTGGTCTCGGTCATTGTTATTTTGAGCGGGCCGAGACTTTTTGGCAGTCGTGTCCCTGTAAGTAGGCTACATGCAGATCGACAGACAGATCTAGATCTAGTGTCTCTCTTTCTTGCACAGTGTCACCTAAGCTTACTGTGTGTGTGGGTGTGTATGTGTGACGGGGTGATTGAGTTTGTGTTACTGTTTGTCTATTTCTTACGTGAGCCTTGAAGGCTTCGCCTCTTGTTTTTGTGTTGCTCAGGCGCATGTGGCTAATTTTATTGCAGGCCGAAAATCATGCGAGCTGTGTCCCCTGGGCGTCGGAGAAGAGTAACTTTCTTTGCAAAGTCTACAAAATGGAGTTTTTGTCATTTTTGACTCACATGCGAAGCAAAAGTGAGTCTATGTACTCACCCGAGTCGTCCGTCCGTCCGTCCGTCCGTCCGTCCGTCCGGCCGGCCGGCCGGCCGTCCGGAAAACTTTAACGTTGAATATTTCTTGGACACTATTCAGTCTATCAGTACCAAATTTGGCAAGATGGTGTATGATGACAAGGCCCCAAAAAACATACATAGCATCTTGACCTTGCTTCAAGGTCAAGGTCGCAGGGGCCATAAATGTTGTCTAAAAAACAGCTATTTTTCACATTTTTCCAATTTTCTCTGAAGTTTTTGAGATTCAATACCTCACCTATATATGATATATAGGGCAAAGTAAGCCCCATCTTTTGATACCAGTTTGGTTTACCTTGCTTCAAGGTCAAGGTCACAGGAGCTCTTCAAAGTTGGATTGTATACATATTTTGAAGTGACCTTGACCCTGAACTATGGAAGATAACTGTTTCAAACTTAAAAATTATGTGGGGCACATGTTATGCTTTCATCATGAGACACATTTGGTCCCATATGATCAAGGTCAAGGTCACTTTGACCCTTATGAAATGTGACCAAAATAAGGTAGTGAACCACTAAAAGTGACCATATCTCATGGTAGAAAGAGCCAATAAGCACCATTGTACTTCCTATGTCTTGAATTAACAGCTTTGTGTTGCATGACATGGATGAACATGTATTTTGGTAGGAAAAATGTGTAAAGCAGTTCTTAGTGTATGATGTCATTGCTATGTAAAGGTCAAGGTCAAGCATGTGAGTCGTATGGGCTTTGCCCTTCTTGTTGTTGCTCAGGCGCATGTGGCTAATTTTATTGCAGGCCGAAAATCATGCGAGCTGTGTCCCCTGGGCGTCGGAGAAGAGTAACTTTATTTGTAAAGTCTGCAGAATCGAGTTTTGTCGTTTTTACTTTGTATTTCTTTCTTCTTCAATTTTCGGAATTTTTTTTTTTTTTAGATATTTGTTTTTACCTTATAATCTTTGCCTGATGGGCCCTGTGTTTGAGCTTGTCTTGAAAAATATTTGTGTTTGGTGTGTGCAGCGCTGGGGGCCCAGCGGTTCCAGGAGCGCCCTCAGGACAGCTCTGTGATCCAGGGTCAAACCGTTGTGCTCAAGTGTGTGGTGGCCGACAGGGTGGGCAGGATACAGTGGGTCAAGGATGGATTTGCTTTGGGTCAGTCTACATGTCTGTCTGGGTGTCTGTATGTCTGTGTCTGTTGTCTGTGTGTTTGTGTCTGTCGGTCTGTGTCTCTCTTTCATTGTGTCTCTGTCGGTTGGTCTCTCTCTCTCTCTCTCTCTCTCTCTCTCTCGCTCTCTCTCTCTCTCTCTCTCTCTCTCTCTCTCTCTCTCTCTCTCTCTCTCTCTCTCTCTCTCTCTCTCTAATGAGTAGGATGTTCTTGTTTTTGTTTACTATGTGCATTTGTATGCTGGTGCTTGAAATGTGTATCCTTAGCGGATTATGACTTTATTCAGTTATTCTGCAGAAAAGACAAATGCTGGAGAAAAAACATTCTTTTCTGCAGCATTTCTGCATAATGTCATCTTTTGCCGAAGCAGCGTTTTTTTCTGCAGCAAAACATTTTACTGCAGTAAAATTGAAATCAAGAATGTTGCAGTAAAACGGTGCTGTTGTTTTACTACAGAAAACCTGTTTACGTTTTTTCTGCAGCATTTTGTTCTGGCTCTTGGCGGATTATGACATTATTCAGTTATTCTGGAGAAAACCCGAAATGCTGGAGAAAAACTGTCTTTTCTGCAGCATTTCTGCATAATGTCATCTTTCGCCGAAGCAACGTTTTTTACTGCAGTAAAACAGTTTTTCTGAAGCATAATGTTTACTTGGTTTTCTGCAGCATTATTGCGATTAACTTTTTCTTCAGAATAGTCTGTGACAGTTTTTCTGGAGAAAAACAAACGACCTTGTAAGGTAGCGTTTGTATTCGTCGCCCCCTGGGATAGTATAATAGTTTGTAACTATTGGTAATTCTGGATGAGTCCATCTCTCGACAGACGGGGGCTCGCGTGCTCCAACATTATAATGAGCCAGTACAAAATGCTGCAGAAAAAGTGTAAACAGGTTTTCTGCAGTAAAACAACAGCACCGTTTTACTACATGTATTGCTCCAGAAAAACCCGTTGCTTCGGTGAAAGATGACATTATGCAGAAATGCTGCAGAAAAGACAGTTTTTCTCCAGCATTTCTGTTTTTCTGCAGAATAACTGAATGATGCCAAAATGCTGAAGAAAAAGTGTAAACAGTTTTTCTCCAGTAAAACTGTTTTAAACAACATCACCTTTTTTCTCCAGCATTTCTGTTTTTCTGCAGAATAACTGAATAAAGTCATAATCCGCTAAGGATAGATGTGCTCATCTCCATGAAAAGGGCCCACGGCCTACTCTCGCCTCTCTCTCTGTCTCTCTCTGTCTCTCTGTCTCTGTCTCTCTCTCTCTCTCTCTCTCTCTCTCTCTCTCTCTCTCTCTCTCTCTCTCTCCACCCCCTACCCTCTTTACTTACCCTTTGCTCTTTGTGTGGCATGTGTGTGTTACATCACAGCAGTCCCATGCTTTTTACCTGCGGCATGTCAGATTCAGAGAGTATACCTGGTCACAACAGAATACCTGTGCACTCTTGAAATTCCATCCGATACCCTTCAAGTTGTGGAAAAAGAGAACAAGAGTCATTTGATTTGGAGAAATTTCACGAATCTTTTCCTAGTCAGCAATGCTGGCTGAACGAATAGCAGTCCAAGGGGAAGAACTTGAACTGAGTGAAGTGATATAAATAAAGGACTGAGGGATTGTCTCCCTTATAATGTTAGCGCCTTCACAATGAGTCTCTTCTAAGAATGAATAGAAATCAGGGGGCTGCTGTAACTAATACAACAGTGGGTTTTGTGAAATTACAAATATGCACACTCCTATAATAACTGTAACTTAGCAGGAACACATATTCACAGCAATTGCTACTCAAGAGAGATTAGAAGTGTCACAAAAACTGAAATTGAACATAGGCTTCTGTGGTTAAAAAATTGCAATATTTATGCAGACATCATTTTTATTCTGCATAAAAGAAAAGAAAACCAGTGTGAAGAAGGTTGGCGAATTTGAAGAACAACATAGGAGGGTGTCTTTTTGTTGGGTTTAAAAAAAATATAACCCACCATTCTTCCTCGTTTGGAGTGTGTGTAACCCTCCAACTTCCTTTATAATTTGTCCTTACACCGAAGCGTTCATACCCACAATAAAGAAGCCAAGTTCACATTAATACACGCATACTGGGGAGGAAAAAAAAGGTAGCGTCGTACTGTATGGCTGCTCGCTTTCACCAGTGGGAAAGTAGCCCGAATTTCCATGAGGTTAACCTCACAGGACTATGTGAAATCTTATCCTTATCCTTGACTTTATCCTTACACCTTGCAGGTTATGACCGGGACATCCCCGGGTACCCCACGTACTCCATCATCGGCAGTGACCCGCGCGAGTTCAACCTGATGATCGTCAACACACAGCTTCGCGACGACGCGGAGTACCAGTGTCAGGTCACGCCGGGCGGCCTCAACGATCCACGTTTGACCGCCTCCGCTCAGCTCACTGTTTTAGGTCAGTTCAGAGCTGCCAACTGTAACACTTTTGGCGTAGCATACTAATTGCTACGCTGTAACACCAAGCTTACGCCACACTGATAAACACACACACTAACACACACACACTAACACACACACACACACACACACACACACACCAACACAAACACACACACTAACACACACACACACACACACACTAACACACACACATATGCACAGTGAAAAAAGGTGGAGACAGAGCTGCCAACTGTAACTCTTTCAGCGTATATGTAGCATGCTAGTATGTTTCAAGAGAAAATCTTAAAATTGCTACCCTCAAACAAAAAGTCACAAGCAATTGCCAATTGTTCCCACTTTCTTGTGAGTCCGGGAACTCATTTCTGCAGCTTGTTTGTTTAATTTTTGTTCTAAAGCTTTCCAGGCTTTGAATGTACGTGGTTGGTTTGGAAGAATGAGAAAATTAACCGAAGATATGACCTCAGGTTTTCAGAGAATAGTTGGGTTCAGAACAAAACTCTTCAAGCCTGATTGAAGGAGGGTTTGCAACAACAACAAAATTACAACAAAAAAATAAAAAATAAAAAAAGATAAATAAATTTAAAAAAAAATAAAAAAAAGGAGGGTTTGCAGTTATTGTACTCTAGTTTGATTTGTTGGTAACAAGTACGAGGATGAAAGTCACTTGTTATATTCTCTTGGGTGCCAGGAGATTGGTTCCGCATATAAAAAACGCTCGCGCTGGACCCGAGTACTCTTCAGACATTCACACACACACACACACACACACACACACACACACTCTCTCTCCCTCACTCCTCTCTCTCCCTCTCTCTCTCTCACACACACACACACACACACACACACACACACACACACACACACACACACACACACACACTCTCTCTCCCTCACTCCTTCTCTCTCTCCCTCTCTCTCTCTCTCACACACACACACACACACACACACACACACACTACCACATCTCCATTCTAAAACACGTCACGTTCCAAATCAAAAGACGACATTCTATTTTCTTACGTCACTATTCTTGGTTTACGGTACCATTCGGCGGCTTTGCTACGAGTATGGCATAGTCTTGGTTTGCCGAGACCTTGCACCGTTCTATCAGACTGCCTGGCTGGCTGTTGCACCGCGAATTCCTCCCACCGCCAAGTCGGTTTTTTGTGGTTTATTTCGCATTTAGGTCCCAGGTAACATTATGAAGTTTTAATACGATCAATCGGACCTATTATCAAGTTAGTGTATCAACTTTTGAACGAACTGCGCCCAGTAGTTTCCCAGCAATAAGCGGTTAAGTCGAGACACACACACAGACACACAATTAAAGTCTGCTGGACCCTTGTACTAGCGTACTCGGGGATAACTCCCACTTAGAGCGCTTACTTCTCTATCTTTCGCAAGTAACTTTATCGATAATGTTTTTGTGTGTGTTGCTTTTTTAGTGCCTTGTGACGTTCCTGTCATACAAGGGTACCAGAACGAGTCCACGGAAGCAGTGCTTACTTCCGTTTCTCAAATAACTATATCATTAATGGGTTGTTTTTTTTTCAGTGCCTTGTGACGTTCCTGTGATACAAGGGTACCAGAACGGGTCCACAGTAGAGGTGCCCTACACCCGCCAGTCTCTGCAGCTTGTGTGTGAGGCACGCAACGGGCGCCCGGCCGCCGAGATCGAGTGGTTCCGCAACGACCAGAAGGTGGTACAAAACGTGCACTATGAGGTCGAGCCAATTGTAGGCGACAAGAGATCCAACGCCAAAAGCACGCTGTCGTTGACGTTACATGGAAACAGCGAGAACGACGCCGTGTATCGATGTCAGGCGAAGAACGACGCTGTGATTGGTCGACCGCTGTCTACTGTTGTTACCATCAGTATTTTATGTAAGTTTTGTCGTTGGAATGAAGCTTTGTGAGAGAGTCTGTGCTGTTGTTGTAGCTCTCTCTCTCTCTCTGTCTTTGTTGTTGTTTTGTGTGTGTGTGTGTGTGTGTTTTTCTCAGAGATTTTCCTTTACCGAGTCATCGTCCCTCTTCTTTCAGATAAAATTAAATGCTTACCATATAAGTCATTAAATTACATATTCCTACTCCGAATCACATGTAGCATTGACACAATCGGAGATGCTAGGTTCTGTACAGGCTAACCGTCTAAGGGAAGCAACCCCAACCACAAAAGTGTAAACGTAGCCATGGTAATGCCCATACACCCGGGGAGTTACCTCCCCTCGTGCATGCCACGTCACCACTGCTACTGAACACGTGGTTCCTATCATTCGACCTTACAGCTTTCGAGGGAGCAGGTTGTTGTATTTTTTGGGCTCCCCTGTGGCTGCGCTGTTGGTGTTGTTTTGACTCCCACCGGCCACGTTACCGTCTATCTTGCCTCCTGCTTCGTAGTTGGTGAGCTCTTTCCATTTTGGTCATTATTTTGACAGGAAATTTGTTGTAGTTGCTGATTTTCGTCCGTGTTTGGACCTGTGATATTTCAGTGACTACTGTTGGCCGCCATTTTTGTTGTCAGCATGAGTTGACAGATTTTTGTGGCTAGGCCATGTATTTTGGAGGTAAACGTAATTTTACCTTCTTACTTGCTTTCTGCTTTGTTTAGCTGGTAAGCTTGTTCCTTCTTGTCTTTAGTTTGACAGGAATTTACCTATAGTTGCTGACTTTTTTGTCCGTTGGACTCCTAAATGCGTTTCAGTAACTTATCTTGTGGCCGCCACGTTCGGTTGCTCAGCTTTCCTGACAGCTTATTTATGTGGCTAGGCCTATGTTATGGTGAGGTTCTCCTTACTTTACCTGCGTTTTTGCCTTCTGCTTTGTTAGTTGGTAAGCCATTTCATATTTCGTCATTTCTTTGACAGGAATTTTTGTTATTGCTTAATTTTCGTCCGTTTTGGACTTCTAAATTTTGTCCAGTAACTTATCGCTTGGCCGCCATTTTGTGTATCAGCGTCGCTGACAGTGGTTTACTTGGCTAGGCTTTAGCAGGTATCTACCAGTCCGTAGGACTTGTCGTGGTTTCGGATTTAACATGTTTTTTATGTTTTGTTCGTTACTCTTTCTGCCTCGAACAAACACTTTGTGGGGCAGTCATATACTGTTGTACGTCCTGTTTCTTCTCCTCGCCTTCTCTGCCGTTAGCAGATCAGGTGTTGCAGGTGTCTGCGTTATCTTTGTGAAGAAATTGTCGCGTGCCAAGCCTGCGTCTTCCGTTGGTCCCGCTGTCTGTGGGCGACGTCACCTTGTTGGCTTCTTTGACGCTTCCGGCCGAGACGTTGTCTAGGGCGGATGTTTTGCTTCTTCGTCTTCTACCGCTGTGGTTGGCGATTCAAGTAAGTCGAGCTGGTCCACAGGCCCTCGTGAGGCCGTCGGACAGTCCCTGCTGGGACACAGCTCTTTTCGGCGGGTTCACGACCCGCAAACCCCTGTTCAGTCGCACCCTGGCTTCACTGAAGACCATTGTGTGGCTGAGCAATGGCGGCAGTTGGTTCCGGCTACTTCTCCGACGTACGCACCCGCTGGGGTCGTTTCCGGAGTTGTCTAGCCGTTTCCGACTGCTGCGCTTCCGGCACTCGCCGGAAGCATAGGTCCCCCGATGTACGCACCCGCTGTGGTCGTTTCCGGGGTTGACCAGGTCCCCCGATGTGCGCACCCGCTGTGGTCGTTTCCGGGGTTGACCGGACGTTGCCCCCCGGGCATTCGTCCTCTGTTCAGTCGCACCCTGGCTTCCTCGAAGACCATTGTGTGGCGGAGCAGTGGCGGTAGCCGTTTCCGGCGCTGCGCTTCCGGCACTCGCTGGAAGCATAGGTCCTCTGACGTACGCACCCGCTGTGGTCGTTTCCGGGGTTGACCGGACGTTGCCCCCCGGGCATTCGTCCTCTGTTCAGTCACACCCTGGCTTCCTCGAAGACCATTGTGTGGCGGAGCAATGGCGGTAGCCGTTTCTGGCGCTGCGCTTCCGGCACTCGCTGGAAGCATAGGTCCTCTGACGTACGCACCCGCTGTGGTCGTTTCCGGGGTTGACCGGACGTTGCCTTTAGGGCATTCGGGCTTCCGGCCTACGTCCTCGCATTCGGCGCTTCCGCTTTTCGCGGTCTCGTCTGGTGCTTTCCGGCTCCGCCCGGATTTACTGCTCCTTTCGCTTCCACTTCCTTCAGGATGTCGGTAGCTGAGGAGCAACGCCAGCCCTTCGGGCAGGTGTTGTCTTAGCCCTGGCCGATGTAGTCAGCGTTTCAACCTTCGGTTGTCGCGTCGACTGCCGTTCCGGTGCCGGCGGCTGCAGACTTGCCGTCTTCTCTCTCTTAGCCTGGTCAAGGCATGAGTTAGGACGACGTCGGGGGGGGACGGATTTCCGGTTTTCCGGTTATGCCGTTTCACCGGCCTTCCACCAGTACGTGGACTTCGGTTTTTTCGCTGGTTGTGTCGGACATTCAGTCTGTCGTCAGCGATTCCACACGTGCTGGTTATCGGGAAAAAGGCTTAACGCTGTCCTCTTAGCTGCGGCAGAGGTCACGTCGAAGTTTTTTCCCGGACGGGGCTTCGGCCTCCTACACTTCCTGTCTGGAAGCATAGGTTCTCCATCACAAGCGCACGTTGTGGCTTGTCTGGGGTTGATCGAGGACTGGCCTACGGGCGTTCGGGTTCCGGCCCCAGTCCTCTTCTGTTCTGTCTCACTCTTGTTCCGTCGTGGGCATTTGTGTTTCACAGGGCGGCAGCCGTTGTCGGCGTGGCGTTTCCGGTTTTACTGGAAGCATAAGTCCTCCATTTCAAGTACACTTTGCGGTTTTGACTGGAGTTGACAGAGGACTGGCCTACGGGCGTTTGGGCTTCCGGCCTCAGTCTACTCTATGCAACTTTCGCTTCCGTTTTTTGCGGTTTTGTCTGCTGCATTTCCGGCTCTGTTCGGATACACTTCTCCTCTTCCTGACACTCCTTCGGAGGTCGGGGGGTGAGGAACAGCGGCTGGCCTACGGGCATTTAGGCTTTCAGCCTCAGCCGGGGCAGTCTTCACTTTACCTGTTGGGTGTTGAGTTTACTGCCTATTCAGTTCGGGTGGCCCTGGACGTTTCCCCTATTCACGACCGTCATTAGGGGGATGAGTCAGGTCTTTTTCCGGTTGGATGGTTTTCCGGTTTCCGGTCATCTCATTCATCAGTTTACCACCAGCAACTGTGACTTCGGTTGCGTTCGTAGCTGAGCTATTCTGGTTTTCAGTCTTTGGTCAGCAATCGAACACGTTCTGGATTTCCGTCGAAGCTCGGAGCTTCGGCTCAGGATTTCCCGTTGGGTGCATCGACATTGGTGGCTTCCTTGTTGGTTGACTTTGTTGTCGATGTCGGACTTCCGTTCCGTGAAGATAGGATGTTTTCCTACTTCCGGTTCCTTAGTCACCTTTTGTAGGTACCACGGTTTGCAGGTTTTGGCTAGGCCATCTCCTCCCGAAAGTGGTATCTCTAGTGTTTTGGTTCTGCCGCTGTTTCTACTATGGTTCAGTTCCGGAACATGCTCAGCCTTGACTGGCCTCGGCTACACGGGCTTCACCTTCTGTTCCTTCTTGCTTATTCAGCCTTTGGAACTTGCCTCCTTTCTCTACTCTGTTGGCCAGCCCTTGCTAGGGTGAGCATGGAGCAGATGAGGCTGCCCTTCCTTCACTACGCTCGTACGGCGGGTGTCGGAGGGACTCGTTTCTTTCGCATTCTCAGTTCCCTGAACAGTCAAAGAGAGTCGCTTAAACTTTGCCTGCAGTAGAGATTCAGTCGAGTAGAGATCAGCAGGTCTCTGACTGCTTTACAAGGGTTGAAGGAAGGTAAGGCTAGCATACTCAGAAACATGCTTAGCAGAAGCATGCTCATTCCTCTGGTTAAGCTAAGCTGGCAGCCTATAGGCAGCCTTGGCTGGGCAACAGCCATTCCACGTTGCGGCGATGGTGGTTGTTGCCTTCCCGTTTCTTGTGGCTTCGGACTTCGTCTTTTCTTTCCTTTGTTCTCTCTTTTTAAGAGATTGGATAGGACGATTTTCGTTTGGGTGGGGTTCTCTGGATTCAGGTTACCCCTGTTTGGCCACAAACGTTTGGACTTTGGTCCTTGTTGTCTTTCATCGAGTCGGACTCTGTCTTTCTCTAGTGATCAGACGCGTTCTGGTGTTTCGTCCAAACTTAAGGTACGCTTGAGTTGGCCTCGGAGGTAACATTCAGATTTTCCTGAGGGGGCATTGTCTTGGACAATGGATGTTTGAGGAGTAGTTCTTTGTGGCTTTCCTCCTCTCTCTCAGGTTTTGGCTACTCTTCTCCTTCGGGCAGAGGTTTAGCTAAGGTTTGGTTCCTGTGACTTCAGTCTTGGGCCTTTCCTCTCTTCTTCCTCATCTTAGTATGAGGCGAGTCCGGATGACGTCCGTTGGGTCGGGTTTCCTTACAGTCGCCCGGCTACAAAAGGCAACTTTGTCTAGGGCGGTTGTCCGTTTTTCTCCGCGTTGGACTCTGTCTTCAGACAGGGACAGACGCGCTCTGGGTTTCTGGCCAAACTCAGGTAGGCTCTTGATTTGGCTAGGAAGTTAACTGCCTGTTTTTTCCCTGAGAACTCTGGTTTCGGGAGTCTTATGGCTGGCTGGCTTCACGGTTTACGTTTACCAGTCTTGGTTTTCTGCTTTAGGTTTTTGATTCACTCTCGATTACCTTCAAGCAGACTGTTTTGGAAACATTCTGGCTTTTAGCCATTTTGTTTATGGTTGCCAGTCACATCGGTTTTGACCACCGTGGGTCCTCACTTCCGGTAGCTTACGCACAGTCGTAAGTGGCTGCTGTCGGGTGCTACCTCTCTCCCTGCGTTCGCAGGGACTGGTAGGGGATGACTGGCGACCTTCTATTGTGAGTTTTCTCTTCGAGGTGGACTCTGGTACGTAGTGCTTGGATGTCTCTCTCTCGCTCTTTCGTGGGGATTGGTCACTCTTATTTTGAGCTGACTTCTTTCTCACAAGCCTTTTGGGCTTTACTACATCCCAAGGTTTGCAGACTTTGGCATGGTTGTCTTAAGGTCACCGCGGGGGTTCGTCCTTCTCAGTTGAGGGGACAACCTTACGCACGGATCTTCTCAGGACATTAGCATTTCCTTCCAATAAAAGGGGGGGGGGGAAGCTTGTCTTTCCCTTGGCTCGCCAGGGTTATTAATCCAAGGCTTGGGTCTATTCCTGTGCTGTTTTTTACGGCTAGGAGATTGGAAGAAGTGCTGAGCACAGCTTTCTGGATCTCTGAGGTTGTCTCTTACGCTTTTGCCTGAGATACTTCTCGGCTGTCAATCAGGACTTTCCTCGGTTCCCTCACTGCCTGTTGGCAGTGGGCCAGCCCTGCCAAGGGCTTTTTGAGTGGGTTAGATTTTCTTTCCCACTGGGACCGCCCTGATTCTTTGGCAGCGGTCCAGGTTTTCGGCAAGGTTTTTTGAGTGAGTTGGATTTTTCTTTCCCACCGCCTTGTTGTTGCAATCTGCTACATGTGATTCGGAGTAGGAATATGTAATTTAATCGAAAATTTTATTGTAAATTTTCATTTAATAAATATACCTACCCGAATCACATAGTATATTCCCTCCCGCCAACCCCGCTTTTGATTTGGAGAATTTATTCTTTAGGTCGAATGATAGGAACCACGTGTTCAGTAGCAGTGGTGACGTGGCATGCACGAGGGGAGGTAACTCCCCGGGTGTATGGGCATTACCATGGCTACGTTTACACTTTTGTGGTTGGGGTTGCTTCCCTTAGACGGTTAGCCTGTACAGAACCTAGCATCTCCGATTGTGTCAATGCTACATGTGATTCGGGTAGGTATATTTATTAAATGAAAATTTACAATAAAATTTTCGATTAATTACTGGAAGTGGAAGGGTTTTTTTTCTTATTAACTCATTCGCTGCGCGTCGGAACTGGAATTCCGACACCTGTGTTTAGCGTTGGCTGCGTGCCGGCACTTGAGTTCCGACGGATATCACGAATTTTTAACGGTGTAAACGGTCCTGCTGACCAAGGGAAACAACCCCTGCAATGAACTTCTATCTGTCTACAGTGGTACCATTCACTGTAAACAGTTCCTTCCCTTAAATTGTTGGGATTAATAAAAATTTTGTTGACGGTGTGCGACCCACGTGTTTTGACTTTTCCAAGATGGCGGATCGTTCTGCTGAGACGTAGTAACTTGAAAAGAGTGCTAGAACGTGTTATTCAGTACGGTTCTGATCTTGACCTCAGTGATGATGATAGTGGAGATGATATTTTAGATTCTGGTGACGATTTTGTGCCAATGGACGATCATTTGGGTGATGATTCGGGCAATGCAAGTGTCGATCATGACATTGTGTATGATGAACCCATGACGTAGAAAGTTTTTTTGTTTTGCTTCAAATTGGATATTTTGCGTGGATATGAAGACAACAAAAGGTATGTACTTTCAAATGTTTCATATATTTTCTAAAAGAGTAAGTTTCAAACTTTGCAAAAACATAAGGTATGTAAGGTTATCTTGTGTTGTTGATTTTTAATATTTTTTTCAAAATGGCTCTAAATCGCGCGTTGGCAGGGAACACAGGGGAAATTTAGCTGCGCAGCGAATGAGTTAAAAAATCTTCTTTTTGAATGTGGACTGAGTACTGTCGCTTTTCATGATCAACACATTGCAAACATGCCTGGAATTTAAAACAAGTCGCGTAAGGCGAAATTACTACATTTAGTCAAGCTGTGGAACTCACAGAATGAAACTGAACGCACTGCATTTTTTCACAATGACCGTAGTCCGCCGCTAGTGCAAAAGGCAGTGAAAGTGACGAGCCTGTTTAGCGCGGTAGCAGTTGCGCTGTGCTGCATAGCACGCTTTGAACCTCTCTTCGTTTTAACTCTCTGAGCGTGTTTTTAATCCAAACATATATCATATCTGTATGATTTTGGAATCAGGAACCGACAAGGAATAAGATGAAATTGTTTTTAAAACGATTTTGGAAATTTAATTTTAATCATAATTTTTATATTTTTAATTTTCAGAGCTTGTTTTTAATCCGAATATAACATATTTATATGTTTTTGGAATTAGGACATGATGAAGAATAAAATAAAAGTAATTTTGGATCGTTTTATAAAAAAATAATTTTAATTACAATTTTCAGTTTTTTAATGACCAAAGTCATTGATTGGTTTTTAAGCCTCCATGCTGAAATGCAATACCGAAGTCCGACCTTCGTCGAAGATCGATTGCTTGGGCAAAATTTCAATCAATTTGATTGAAAAAATGAAGGTGTGACAGTGCCGCCTCAACTTTTACAAAAAGTTGGATATGACGTCATAAAAGGGAACCCACTCTGGCATCTATATTTTTTGGCAATGGTTTCCGTTCAAAACATTGATGTTTCGTTTTTGGTATTCGCGAAGGAAATAAACGGCAGTCAGTTGACTAAGTACATCGGCAGCAGTTTTAGCAATCAAAGCCTGACCAATACAAAAAAATGGACAAACTTTGGCCGATTTAGGCGAATACTCTTCGGACATTTGGCCGATAGGGACATGAATGTTTCGGCCAAAGTACAAAATAATCTGCGATTGGCCGAAGGGCCGACCCAAATGACACCCCTGTATGTGTATTGGTGAGTGTGTACAGGGTTGTGTAGTAAATTTTAAGGGGCTTATTGTCCGTCAGGTCTTAATTGCCTATATTGGACATGAATTGGTTTATACGATTCGAGTTTTACGCCCTCACGGCTTTTTGATGTATGCGTGTTTAGGTGGTATCAGCCATCTGCACTTATGGTAGAATGACCAAGATCTTTAACGTGCCATTGTGGTGACACGGGGGTTGGGACGGGAGATGGATACGTACCGTCTCTGGGTCTGCACATAAAGTTGACCCGTGTCCGTCCCGGCCCGGATTCGAACCAGCGACCTCTCGATCACAAGTCCAGTGCTCTACCACCTGAGCTACCCGGGCCCCCACGGTTGTGTCCAAAATGTCAAACTTAAATAACAGTGTGCTATAGAGGATGGTTGCTTTCGACTAGCCAAATGAACACCTGCACTTTGCATAATAAATTAATATACTTTAAGTCCTTTGAATGCTTTTTGACTCACATGCGAAGCAAAAGTGAGTCTATGTACTCACCCGAGTCGTCCGTCCATCCGTCCCGCCGTCCGTCCGTCCGGAAAACTTTAACGTTGGATATTTCTTGGACACTATTAAGTCTATCAACACCTGATGTGGCCTGATGGTGTATGGTTACAAGATCTCAAAAAACATGTGCGGCAACTTGACCTCACTTCAAGTTCAAGGTCACAGGGGCCGTAATTGTTGTCTTAAAAACGACCATTTTTCACATTTTCGCATTTTTTTCTGAAGTTATCGAGAATGGCAACCTTAGCTATGTATGCTATACAGGGCAATGTAAGCCCTATCTTTGGACACCAGTTTGGTTGACCTTGCTTCAAGGTCAAGGTCGCAAGGGTCCTTTAAAGTTGGATTGTATACATAGTTTGAAGTGACCTTGACCTTGAACTATGGAAGGTAACTCTTCCAAATCTACATATGTGTGAGGGAAATACATTATACTTACAAAAGTGAGTCTATATACTCACCGACATCGTCCGCCTGTCCTTCCGGGCGTCCGGGCGTCCGTCCCCCCCGTCCGTCTGTGAAACCTTTAACATTGTATATTTCTTGGACACTATTAAGTCTATCAACACCAATTGTGGCCTGATGGTGTATGGTTACAAGATCTTCAGAAACATGTTTGGCAACTTGACCTCACTTCAAGGTCAAGGTCACAGGGTCCTTCAAAGTTGATATGTATATATTTTGAAGTGACCTTGACCTTGAACTATTGAAAATAACTCTTCCAAAACTACATATGTGTGAGGGAAATACATTAGATCTTCAGAAACATGTTTGGCAACTTGACCTCACTTCAAGGTCAAGGTCACAGGGTCCTTCAAAGTTGAAATGTATATATTTTGAAGTATTTTACTTTTAGGATGGAGAACCTTTTGACACAGTATATGCACCATAACTTGGATGCAATTACTGAATGTGCAACTCACAATGGCATTAGTTTTCTGTAATTATTTTCTTTACTGAATAGATATTGTTTTTCTCAGGTTTATTGTAAAAATATTCTGAAAGAAAGATCAAGGTCTGTTCAGCATGTGAGTCGTGTGGGCTTTGCCCTCCTTGTTTTTCAACAATTTTGCTCCAATTCAAGAGCTTCTTTTTGAACTAATTCACATCTTCTTCATTTTTGCACAGATCCCCCAGGGCCGCCTGTCATTGCGGGCTACTCGTCCGGACAATCTGTTCGAACCAACGACACCCTTCTCCTCACCTGCACATCAAGGGGAGGTAACCCCCTGGGTACTGTCGTCTGGTATCGCAATAATGAGAGAGTGGACTCGTCGTTCACCAGCGGCGGGGACAAGGCGATCAACGAGTACACCTTCACGGCCATGTCGACGGACAACGGCGTGGTGTATCGGTGTGAAGTGACCAACCTGGTGACCACAGCGCCACTAACCGCTAGCTTCACTCTCACTGTGCACTGTGAGTCTAAAAATTGCTGCTTAAGCCCCCCCAAAAATAGGTGTGGTTAAGGTAACATAGCCAAAAAAAATAGGGTAGGAAGGTAGGCAATCACTTTTTTTTTTTTTAAACTTTTTTTTCTAATGTGTACAAATTAAACCTACTTGACAGGGAAATAAGTGTGCGACTCGAGCGCTGTCGCTTTCATTGCGTTTTCTGCACTGGTTTTTTAAAAAAAAATTTGTAATCTTTTTACAAATGTAATAAAAAGTTATAGGGTCGGCCCCTAAAAATAGGGTAGGTCGGGTTACCGTAACCACACCTATTTTTTTTTAGGCCTAATGAGACACAATACCGATACAAAGGGATGGCGAAATCGTCCGTTCGATCGCCAGGGGCGAGTAAAAAATCCGACGGGCTAGTAGAAACCGCTTGGCAACTCGCCCTGCTGGCCAGTGAAAATTCTGGTCAAACGCAATATTTTTGGTTGTCATATCGAGTTTCAAAGCAGATGCAGCTACTATATGGTAGCAACATTTCTGGTGGGCTAGTGACTTTCATACAGTTACTCGCCCGGCTGGCAAGTTAACATTTTGATATTTGGCCATCCCTGGATACATGCATAGCCTAGCAGTGACCTTAGAAGTAACTTCGCAATCCTAGTAATACGAAAAAGTCTCGGAAACAAACTTCTTTCTCAAAACTGTCATTTCCCCGAGACACACAGGCAAAAAGCGACTGAATTGTATCGTGGCGCTACTGTTTAAATTGTGACGTCTGGTCAAACTTTGTTTTGCTTTGACGTCAGAATTTTCATTTTGGAAGAAGCTAGGTAAAAAAAGACGTCTTGGTTTTTAGTCGATTTTGTATCTCATTAACACTTTCTACCCCACCTATGTTGACCACGTTTTTTTTAGCCGAGACCAGCTGTGCTGCAGCAGGTCACTCAGAATTGTAGTAACTGTGTAGTAACTGTGTATCAACACGCTGGAATGCAGGCGTTAGATCGACGTTACAGGAAGCGACTGAAGCTAACAGTCTGAGCGGATATATCCGTACCTGGTCAGATAGAGCCATATGAGTGGGTACGGATATATCCGTACCTGGGAGACAATGAGTTAAAGCATTTATTTTGTTCAGTTAATGAAATAAGACACTGATTTTACAAAAGAGACGTCTCTTCTTGACCTTCCCATCTGAAGTGAAACCTCCGACAGGAAAGCGTGCTGTTTATTCTTACAAAAAAAACCACCCTTGACTCAATGTAAAAACCCTCAACTCTGCTTTCAGTCCCACCCCAGAGAGTGACCATCTCGGGCGGCCAGGGGCCGCTACGGGCAGGTGACACCGTTGACCTCACCTGTGTTTCCTCCAACTCCAACCCTCGCTCCACCATCACCTGGTTCGCTCGTGGCCGTCAGATCCCCGACAACGACGTCACCAACACCTACCAGGTGTCGCCGCTGGGCGGGTTCGTGACCAGGTCGGAGGTCAGCGTGACCCTGTCGCATCAGGAGCACAACGTGATCTACACGTGTCAGGCCACCAACGATGTGGGTCAGACCGTGGCGGATACCGTCACGCTCAGTGTGCTGTGTAAGTTGATTGTTCTTGTTTTGGTACAGTGGGGCCCTAACCCAAATAAAAAACTTCCTTTTAAGACCTTTTGTTTCTCAGTTTTTCTGTTCATAGCCTCTTAAAATTTCCCCCCGTTTTTTAAGACTCACATTTTCAGAGCAAACATGACATATATATGTGTATATGTTTTCAGATTCAGAATTCGATGAAGAATACGATGCAATCAATTTTGAATCTGTTTGCAAAAACTTTATTTTCATGTCAACTTTAATGAGCAAACCCGATAATTAATTGTTAAGCCTCCAAGCTGAAATGCAATACCAAAGTCCGGCCTTCGTTAAAGATTACTTGACCAAAATGTAAACGAAATTGGTTGGAAAATGAGGGCGTGACAGTGCCGCTTCAACTTTCACAAAAAGCTGGATATGACGTCATCAAAGACATTTATAAAAAAAATGGAAAAAAAGGTTTAATTTTTGTAACTTTAATTAAAAAACAAAAAAAGATAAAATAAATACCAAGATCTTGTTCAATGGTGTATTTGCAGTTGCTCAATTTACCTTGCAGATCCCCCCAACCCCCCGACCATCTCGGGCTACACAGAGGGCGCCTCCATCCGTGCCAACGAGCTGGAGCGAATGACGTGCATCTCTGTCGGCGGCAACCCTGAGGCCGTCCTCAAGTGGTACAAGAGTAAGTTACCACCCTGTTCAGCAGTGCACTCACACGTACTCTCTGTATGTTTCAACATGGAGATGAATTTCAAAGTTGCTTTTCATTAATCCTGCATCTATCTCTTTAGTCTTCATCATTTCCTATAGCAGCTTCACAATTGGCTTAATTTTTTCTAATTCGGTGCATCTCGCTGTTTTGATGAGCATTTGAAGTCGCTGTTGAATCTTAGTGGATGCATGGTTGCAATTTTACGGTATTCTCTCAGCAAAAGACCAAAATTATGACAGGTCGTGGCGGGGGGCCCGGTAGCTCAGTTGGTAGAGCACTGGACTTGTGATCGAAAGGTCGCAGGTTCGAATTCGGGCCGGGACGGACACGGGTCAACTTTATGTGCAGACCCAGAGACGGAAGCCATGTCCCACCCCCGTGTCATCACAATGGCACGTAAAAGACCTTGGTCATTCTGCCATAAGTGCAGGTGGCTGAATACACCTAAACACGCAGACACTTGGGTAGCGCGACTCCGTTGCTGCTAGCTTTCCACTGGGAGGAAGCGACCCGAATTTCCCAGCGATGGGACAATAAAGTAATGAAAATGAAAATGAAATGAAAGGAAGGGATTTGATCACCTTTCTCACCATGCTTGTCGAACTGGGCAAGGGGGAATTACTCAGCCCAGTATTTATTATTACAGAACCACCAGTTGTCTCCTCAACAGTGGGAATGATCGACACATTGTCACGTTTCACTGGATGTCTGTGAAGTTTGTATCTGTGAAGGCAGGTTGCAGTTTTTGGGCGTTCTTTTTATTTTTATTCTGCCTCCTGTGATGTGAATGGTGGATATAATTTAGATAAAGTTGCATAATAAAAAGACAAAAAAGTACTGTTCTTATGTGTGAATAAAGACAAAAAAGTTACAATTAGCAACAATTTTGACCTCACAGGCAGGCATGCAGTCACCATTATTGTTCTTTTGCTTAAGTTGCATACTTGAACATTTTGTTGTTTTCATCTTTCACAAAAACTTGTATTTTCAGACGACCAGTTACTGAACGACGCGGTGTACAAGGTCATCGGCAACATCGCACAGTCCGAGATCGGCATCGTGGCCAGACCGGATGACAACGGTGCTGTGTACAAATGCACCGCCACTAATGCTGCCACCGGGAATACACCGCTTGTCGACACCGTCACTCTCACAGTCCTGTGTAAGTCACTTCTGAAAAAGGATTTTCTTTGGCATTTAGGCACAAGCAGTGTTGTACTCAGGTCTCGGTGTTCACTCACTGAGGCATATTTTTTTTATCAGACGCAATGGTCTAACACCTTGCCTGTCAATCCTCCTGTAGTTTTGACATGCAAGAGTTTTTAACCTCTATTACTTTACCCCTATTTTAAGACTTCTTCCTTTATAAGACCTGATTATTTTGTTTTAGATTTTACGAGGGGTTGGGGGGGGGGGGGGGGGGGGGGGTCCACTGCACTGCAATTGTTTCATGTCTTATTTTCCTTCATTATATCCTTGTGTTCCTTACAGTCCCACCCACGTCAGTGACCATCACAGCCTCCACCAATCAGCCGCGAGCCGGACAGGGCATGAATCTGACGTGCGTTAGCTCCTCCAGCAATCCTGCCGCCGAGATTCTCTGGGTCAAGGGAGGTAAACGCATCCAGGGAGTTAACCGCGGTGTGGTGAATGCAGAGCACGGTGGGAAGAACACGACCAACGTTCTGCATTTTATCCCGACGTCCTCGGACCACAATGCCGTGTATGGTTGCCGGGCGACCAACACTCTGCTGGGGTTGGCTGTAAACGATGCTATTACGCTGACTGTTTTGTGTGAGTGGAGATTTTTGTGTTACTGTTGGTTGCTTGGTCGTACAGTCGAACCTGTTTATAAAGATCTCCAAAAGGACCAATTAAAAATTGACGTTACAGACAAGTGGTCGCTGTAGAAAAGTGAATTATATGGACACAAACTTGTCCAAGATTGTTTGGAGTGGTTGTAGAAGGAAGGCGGTTGTTACAAAGAAGTGGTCGCAAAGGCAGGTTAATTTATCTGTATTGTGTTTGCAGTGTTTATATTGTGATGAGGGGAGCTGGACGGCAAGTGGGGACCGGCACGGTTGGCCTAGTGGTAAGGCGTCCGCCCCGTGATCGGGAGGTCGTGGGTTCGAACCCAGGCCGGGTCATACCTAAGACTTTAAAATTGGCAATCTAGTGGCTGTTCCGCCTGGCGTCTGGCAATATGGGGTTAGTGCTAGGACTGGTTGGTCCGGTGTCAGAATAATGTGACTGGGTGAGACATGAAGCCTGTGCTGCAACTTCTGTCTTGTGTGTGGCGCACGTTATATGTCAAAGCAGCACCGCCCTGATATGGCTCTTCGTGTCGGAACATACAAACAAACAAACGGCAAGTGGGGTTGGTGATGGTTTGGGGATATGAGAGTCTGTTTGACTAGGCAATTTGAGCAGATGACTATTGGGTAAATATAAACAGATTTATTTAAGTTATCCGTCACAAACTGAAAACAGAAAGAATTGTGCTTTGAATTTGTTGATTTGATACCACAGAAATGTCAAAACTTGATGATGAAAGTCGCTAATAATTGTTCATTTCATGCAATGCTATGTTATTCTCTGAGGTGCCAGGAGCTTGGTTCCACATCACTCTCACTTGCTCCCCCGCGGGTTAGGGGGAAGAATTTACCCGATGCTCCCCAGCATGTCGTAAGAGGCGACTAACGGATTCTGTTTCTCTTTTTACCCTTGTTAAGTGTTTCTTGTATAGAATGTAGTCAATTTTTGTAAAGATTTTAGTCAAGCAGTATGTAAGAAATGTTAAGTCCTTTGTACTGGAAACTTGCATTCTCCCAGTAAGGTAATA
This sequence comes from Littorina saxatilis, assembly GCF_037325665.1. Classification (NCBI taxonomy): domain Eukaryota; kingdom Metazoa; phylum Mollusca; class Gastropoda; order Littorinimorpha; family Littorinidae; genus Littorina; species Littorina saxatilis. The sequence goes on from NC_090252.1 coordinate 46,352,684, forward strand.
CATTGTACTACGTTGCAAGCCCCTGGAGCAAATTTTTGATTAGTGCTTTTGTGAACAAGAAACAATTGACAAGTGCATGGCTCTATCGCATCTCCCCCCTTCCCCCGTCGCGATATAACCTTCGTGGTTAAAAACGACGTTAAACACCAAAATAAAGAAAACTCTCACTTGCTCCACTGCACATCCCATACTTATTTAGAATGCTTTTAATTCTCTTTGTGTATCAGATCAAAGAAATTTCAAACTTGTTTATTTTAGCCCTTTGATTTAGCTTGACCTAACAGCAATTTTGTACATCTGTATTTCAGCCCGTTGATTGGCTTGACAACAATTTTGTTTGTGTTTATTTCAGTCCCGCCAGAGTTCGTCAACCCCGTGCCAACATCCATGGACCTGACGGCAGGTGACAGCCGCAACCTCAACTTCACAGCCTACGCCAACCCTTCCTACGTCAGCTACACTCTCTACCGCGAGGGCGTGCAGGCCAGCATTTCACGCTTCAGGCTGTCCTCGGGCATGCTGAGGATCTCGCGCATCAGGAAGACGGACGGGGGAAACTTCACCGTCAAGGCGGAGAACGACCAGGGTTCCGCTACCTTCAACTTCTCTATCAACGTCAAATGTGAGTTTGTATACAGGAGGGGGGGTTGGTTGGTTGGTTGGACCAGTGCAAAGTTCAAAGTAGATATATAGCTGAGGTAAAATCATGGATTGTTATCATTTTATCTGTCTGTTAGGGGTCTGTTTTTGTTGTTGTTTTTTCTTCTTTCTGTGTTACAGCAGATGATTTCATTCAGATTCATGTACAACTGACGAAGCAGTCCTATGAGCATTTGTTATTCTCGTTTTATGAAGATTTTTTATTTATTTTTATTTTGTGTATGTTACAGCAGATGATTTCTTTCCGATTCATGTACAACTGACAAAGGTGAGTCACATGAGTATAATTGTTCTTCTTGTTTCATGGGGAATCATTTTCTTCTTTTTTCTTCACCAGACCCAGCAACTATAGTGGACATCACCAGCAGAGTGTTGGAAGACGAAGGGGGCACGGCCTTCTTTGAGTGTGTGGTGGACGCCAACCCGGTCACACCTGACATGATCACCTGGACTCGCACGGGTTACGACATGAATGCCAAAAGCAAGCAGCGTCTTGATGGCCGCAAGTCGTACCTCACGGTCTACGAGTTGGTGCGAGGCGACACGGGAAACTTCAAGTGCGTGGCTGATAATGGAATCGGGGAACCAGCCACCAGGAATGCTAAACTGATTGTGAAGTGTGAGTAGATATTTTTTATAATAATAATGCATGATATTTCTAAAGCGCATGTATCCAGGATTTAACCCTGCTCAAAGCGCTGTACAATCATTGGAAGAAAATACAACACAAGATGAATTATTCTGGATCATCTTTCATGTTGTGATTATAGTGTGTCCTTTGATTCTGTTGAGATTTTAAAACTTGTGTTTGGTTTCATTTCTGTACACTGAACACAAAAAGTTAGGGATATTGTTTTCAGTGGTAGTAAGTGTAGATGTTAAACAGCAGTGTTTTGGTCCGAAACATATGTGTATTTGAAGATCTGCCTTTATAGGATTTGAGCAATATTTGGGTATGACGTCATTGGTCCTTGCCCTGTAACACCTACCCTCAAAAATTGCGTTTATATTGACAACATGTCTCATTTATAACCGTCAAAAAGGTGCCTAATTTGAATGGTATTTCACGTTTTTCACATCAGTTAATTTTTTTTAGTCTTAGTAATTAACAGAGCTCACCCATAGCATAAATCTGCAGCGCAATCAGGCTGATCTAGCGTGTGAAAGAGAGCGTCACCGCAAGTTTGAAAAACGGCAAGATCGATATCCTTGTTTTTGATGGTGTTTTTTTCTCTTTTCTTTTTTTAAGAAATTGTATGTTTGTATAATGAATTTGTGATTCCAATCTAATGTGCAGATGCACCAATCATAGACAAATCACCAGAGAACTCTAAAGCAGCGAGCGAGAAAGGACAGACTGCTACACTGACATGTAGGGCGGAGGGAGCACCTGACATCAGCTTCACCTGGTACAAGGTCAGTGCTAGTGATGTGTGTGTGTGTGTATGTGTGTTTTTACATTTTTTCAAACGCTTTTACTGCCAGTTGGTGACACCACACCTTTTCGCAACGTAAAGCCTCTCATTTGCGGGCGGGGATATAGCTCAGTTGGTAGCGCGCTGGATTTGTATTCAGTTGGCCGCTGTCAGCGTGAGTTCGATCCCAGGTTCGGCGGAAATTTATTTCAGAGTCAACTTTGTGTGCAGACTCTCTTCGGTGTCCGAACCCTCCCCCCGTGTACACTACATTGGGTGTGCACGTTAAAGATCCCACGATTGACAAAAGGGTCTTTCCTGGCAAAATTGCTTAGGCACAGTTAATAATTGTCTACCTATACCCGTGTGACTTGGAATAATAGGCCGTGAAAGGTAAATATGCGCCGAAATGGCTGCAATCTACTGGCCGTATAAAATTTCATCTCACACGGCATCACTGCAGAGCGCCTAGAACTGTACCCACGGAATATGCGCGATATAAGCGTCATTGATTGATTGATTGATTGATTTGCAAGACGATCACTTGTGTTGGATGCATGCATGGGGACCCGTAGCATGGCACGTTGCAGGGTCGCTCTACACGTTCACAAGAACCTCGACCTAACGGCCTTTAAAGAGAATAAATGTGACCCTCCACCACAGAACGAGTCGCATGTCACCTTTGCATGATTTTCATATTTTTACATGTTTCTAAAGAGTTTTTTATGCTCCATCCAGTGGTGAAAACTGTTTTAAAAAAGAGTGAAAACTGTTTGAGTTACAAGCCTGTGACTAAGGTGACCCTCACATGCACACTGTTACCAGACACCCCCCAAACTTATATTAAGCCTAGCGCAGAACCGCACGAGGTGACATGTGACTCATTTTGTGTTGGAGGGTCACAATTAACAAAGAAGAGACACGACAGAACAAAAATAAAAAAATGTTGCTGTGGGTAATATCTTAGAATGTCCCAAAGATGGTCGTCGCAATTACATCTTTTTTTTTACATTTTGTCAAGAAAAATGGAGTGCGTTAATTTTATTCTTTTAAGTTCGACGGGTTGACTAAATGCAGTAATTTTGCTTTTACGCGACTTGTTGATTCTTGATTTGGAACGTTAGCAGTCTACTTGTTTCGGGTTTTGGCCTTACAAATTATAATGTCCACACTGCATATCCAACAGGAGAGCACGCCTATAGACACGTCCAACAGCAAGTATCAGACGCGTCTGGACAAGAGTCAATTGGTGCACTACACGGGCACGCTCCAAGTGCGTAATGTGGCCAGGGAGGATTATGGGATCTACAACTGCAACGCCACCAACACCAAGGGCTCTGACAGCTTCCAGATTGCGCTTCATGGAACAAGTAAGTATCCAGTGATAACACATTGCTTTAATTTAGCTCAGTCTGTCAGTGTGTCTGCATGTTTGTGTATGTTTGTGTGATAATCTGTCTGTCAGTGTGTCTGTCTCACTGTCTGCGTGCAGTTGTTTGTGTGATAATCTGTCTGCCTGTGTGTCTGTCTCACTGTCTGCATATGTTTGTTTGTGTGATAATCTGTCTGTCAGTGTGTCTGTCTCACTGTATGCGAACGTTTGTGTGATAATCTGTCTGTCTCACTGTCTGCGTGCGGTTGTTTGTGTCATAATTTGTGTCAGTGTGGCTGTCTAACTGTCTGCGAACGTCTGTGTGATAATCTGTCAGTGTGTCTGTCTCAATGTCTGCGTGCGGTTGTTTGTGTCATAATTTGTCTGGCAGTGTGTCTGTCTCACTGTCTGCGTGCGGTTGTTTGTGTCATAATTTGTCTGGCAGTGTGTCTGTCTCACTGTCTGCGTGCGGTTGTTTGTGTGATTGAAATCTGCCTGCATGGGCACCAAACTTAAATGTTTATGCAGTTCAATTTTGGTGTTCGAACAATTCATTGGGGCTGAGGGTGGGGATATCTAATATGGAACTGTTTTAGCATGTTTTGTTTATCAGCAAACAGTGTCATTAAAAGTATTTGTAGAAGCAGAAATGGAATAGAGCTGTTGACTCGATGTCTATATTTTTTAAGTGAAGAACTATAGTACAGCTGCATGGACAGGGGTGAAGAATGATCGAGCTTTATGAATACAATGCTCTGATGTGTATGTGTGGGGGAGGGAGGGTTTAATTTTGTCGTAGATATTTGGAGGGAGGCCGGTGGCCAGGGGAATGTTCTTCTGTTAACGTTTATTTTAAAATGATTCCACAGGCAAACCTGACTCACCATACGACCTTCAGTTTGTGAATGCTACACACAACAGCATCACCATTCGCTGGAAGCCGGGCTTTAACGGAGGGCTGGACCAGTCTTTCCGCATTCGCTACAAACCCACGGAGGCACGGGGATACATCTATGTGGACGTGCCCTCCCCAGCTAAAACCATGTTCACCATCACAGGTACGTTAAGCACGTACGTTGCTTTTGACTGGTCATATGTAAAGTGACCTTTCGTAAAGTGACCGTTGGGTCGATATATTTGTGACTGTAAACTTCACCAGTAAAAGGTATGGTGTGCATGCATATTACTGTAGCGTATTATTTTCAGCTCAAAAGCAAATTCAGTTGGAAAAAAACACACGCAGATATGATATTAGGACTTGGCAATTTGCTTGTCTCTTCATTATAAAGACCATTTGGTCGATGTATTTGTCAATGTTGTTATGATGTCAAAAACTGAACATTGCAATTTAAACAACAACAAAATAAAGTGACCTTTCATGTAATCTTCCACTGCCTTGACCTAAACTTTGCAAAACAAATTTCGCACCCCACCCCAATTTTACACTTGCTTGTTTTGTGTGTGATGTAGGACTGAAGCTGGGCACAGAGTACGAGATGACGGTGCTGGCCTTGTTTTACACTTGCTTGTTTTCTGTGTAGGACTGAAGCTGGGCACAGAGTACGAGATGACGGTGCTGGCCTTCAACAGCCTGGGGGAGAGCCAGTTCCAGGCGCACGGCATTGTCGCCAAGACTTCCAGTCAGTATCTTATCAATCCTTTGTCATGATTACAGTGGAACCCCCCATTTTAAGCCCCCTCCGTCTCCCTCTCCCCCCTCTTTAACCCCTTCACTGCCACAGTATAACAGCATTTTGGTATTGCTGTGCGCCAGGGCAAATTTCGCTTTCTTCGGTAGGTTCACTAATCTGTTCACTAATCTGTTCACTGCTCAATCATTTATTGAGATATCTCTTAGATCTTTGGCATGTGGTTTGCTTACAACCTTGGCTATTATCTGATAACATGATCATTGGACTTTGTTTGTGATTGTTATAGTAAATATCGATATAATGACCATTTTTGTCAAAAATTACATTTTCCAAACTTTCACACACAAACTGCAGCACGTAAAACCGCAGAAAACACAGCTAAAACTGGTCAAACATCAGGTATTCACATTACAGCCCATAACAGTATTCTTCAGTGTGGTAATCCATAAATCACTTCTTGTAGAGTTTCCAGAACACTGTATCATTTGAAAACAGGTCTACGAGTTGATGTCCGACTTTTGGCCGCCATTTTGAATCTTATAGATCGGAAAAAACTTCTGAAAATGTCTTTACCACGTGGTTCTAACTTATCTGAATGGTCAATGGGAAAGAACTGTGTTTAAACCCCTACAAGAAGTTGGACAGTGGTTACCTCCCATTTAGTTTTCACAAATGTCCTGAAAAAGTATGACAAACCAAACATGACCACGTATCTAGTAGGTGCTGGGCAGTGAAGGGGTTAAGACTCCCTCCCTTTAAGTACCCTGGTTTCTCACACTTTCTGTTCAAAAACCTCTGTAAATTTACCTCCATTTTTGACTCACATGCGAAGCAAAAGTGAGTCTATGTACTCACCCGAGTCGTCCGTCCGTCAATCTAGATGTACATGTATAAAATTCTTCATCAGAAAGTGGAATGATGCACTGACAACTGTCAAATGGAAGAAAATGTATAATACAAAATAAATAAATTAATTAATTAATTAATAAAGTAATTACAGGAATAATGGACTTTTTTTGGGGGAAAAAAGCTTTGACCACAAAAAAAAATCAAAACTTGACTAAATATAAAAAAGGAGAGCAATATTCCCTGTAGATTTTAGACGAGAAAGCTGCAGCAGGAGGGTGTTGTTTTACAGGTGTGATTCCTCCAGCAGATATCTCCACGTCGGAGCTGCAGGGGTCGGACGAGGTCCCCGTCATCATCATTCTCGTCGTCTGTATCGTTGGCGTCTTCCTCCTCACGCTCAATGTCGGCCTCATCCTCTTCTTCGTGCGACGACGACGCAAACGACTCGAGAGTGAGTGATTTCATATCATTATTTACCACCCCCCCCTCCCCTCCAAAATTGGCGTATACTGCCTAAATGGCGGGATAAAAACAGTCATGTAACATGTAAAAATCCACTCGTGTTCATTTCAATGCTTGTTATTCTCTCAGGCGCCAAGAGATTGGTTACCGGCACGGTTGGCCTAGTGGTAAGGCGTCCGCCCCGTGATCTGGAGGTCGTGGGTTTGAACCCCGGCCGGGTCATACCAAAGACTTTAAAATTGGCAATCTAGTGGCTGCTCCGCCTGGCGTCTGGCATTATGGGGTTAGTGCTAGGACTGGTTGGTCCGGTGTCAGAATAATGTGACTGGGTGAGACATGAAGCCTGTGCTGCGACTTCTGTCTTGTGTGTGGCACACGTTATATGTCAAAAGCAGCACCACCCTGATATGGCCCTTCGTGGTCGGCTGGGCGTTAAGCAAACAAACAAACAAACAAACAAACAAAAGAGATTGGTTCCGCATAAGTTCTCTCACTCACTCCATCACACGAGAGGGAGAGAGAGAGAGAGATTTATTTCGACACTATTATCCTAATCTTATTTGTTATGAGTTGACTGTTTGCGCCTCCATACGGTTTAAATAACGCTATGCATGAAAGGATTATGACTGTTTTATGTTCTTACGTTTTATGTTGTAATGCTGTGATACCCCACACCCGAGTTTCTCATCTTGAGATAATAAAGTTGTCTATGTCTACGTGTGCATTTAGAGCACTTATTTCCCTTTGTTTATCAGATCTTTGTCAGCAGGATCAAAATAGTTCTACCGTTAGGAAGAAAAAATAGGGTCAGTCCAGGAATCGGAAACATTGTTTTTTCTTCTTCATGGCCTTATTTCTCCGGTTTGTTTCCACAGACGGCAGCGACACCACAAGCCACACCAACACGTTCGAGCTGTACGGAACAAACAAGGCAGAGGCGGCAATGTACCCGGTGGCCGCCTCCGACGATACCAGGAGTTACGGAACCTACGACAAGAGTATGGACGACTTCTCGGACGACTACAACAGGGAGTACGAGGTAAACTGCATTCTTGTGAATACAGTGGAACCCCTCTTTCAGACCACGCCAATTTAACCCTATCAGCCCTGACTGCAGTGCAGGCTCAGCAGCCTCTCCAGCCTGGAGGGTTTTGGCACTGCAGTGCAAATCTGATGGGTACTTCACTAAAGCGCTTCCAACTCTGCAACTAATAGTTGTAGACACATAAAATTGTGTGTGTTGTATGATAAGTGCATGTTCTTACCTGTTGAGTAGCAGTCAGTACCTTCTGAAGTGTGTAAAGTTCAAAGAAATCCTTCTTCCAAGTCACAAACACAGCACCAACAAGTCGCGTAAGGCGAAAATACAACATTTAGTCAAGTAGCTGTCGAACTCACAGAATGAAACTGAACGCAATGCAACGCAGCAAGACCGTATACTCGTAGCATCGTCAGTCCACCGCTCACGGCATAGGCAGTGAAATTGACAAGAAGAGCGGGGTAGTAGTTGCGCTGGGAAGGATAGCACGCTTTTCTGTACCTCTCTTCGTTTTAACTTTCTGAGCGTGTTTTTAATCCAAACATATCATATCTATATGTTTTTGGAATCAGGAACCGACAAGGAATAATAATAATAATAATAAGAACATTTATATAGCGCTAAATCAAAAACTTTCGTTAAAAAGGCTTGCTCTAAGCGCTTGACATCTAAAACTAAAACGTCATTCACACTCTTTACAATGATGTACAAGAACTTCATGTCACACTCTTTCATTCAGTATAGCACCATTAACACAGTTGTTATTCTGTACAAGACAATAAGTTAGTCTAACATTTAGAATGTCTAACATTTAGAATGTTCATAAGATGAAAATAAGAGAAAACCAGACTGACCCTTACAGAAAAAAAGGCCCTGTGGCGAGCCTCGCAGCGAGGTCGCAGCGAGCCTCGCTGCGAGGCCGTAATTTACCATGCAAATTAAGTTTGCTGCGACTAAGTCGCAGCTAGCTGCGATGTAGTTATATATCCTTATATGGAGATCCCACCCGCGAGCTTGATGTGATGAGGTCGCGGCTAGCTGCGATGTTCCCTGCGAGCTTGCCGCGACCTAGCAACAGCTAGCCGCGATGTCCTGGACCCCTTACTGTGAGCTTGCCGCGACCAGGTCACAGCTAGCCGCGACCAGGTCACAGCTAGCTGCGACCAGGTCACAGCTAGCCGCGACCAGGTTACAGCTAGCCGCGATGTTCCTGGGATCATGCTGCGGCTTGCCGTGATCTAGTCGCAGCTAGCTGTGATCTAGTCGCAGCTAGCTGTGATGTAGTCGCAGCTAGCCGCGATTACCTCGCAGCTAGCCGCGATTACCCGGACCTATATGTGGTAGTCACAGCTATATATCCGCGACCATGTCACAGCTATAGCTAGCAACGACCAGGGTGAGCCGGGATATCCCTGGCCTGTCCTCCAAATTCTTACCACGTACAAGCTTTCCTGGAGCCAGCTGCAGCTACCTGTGCAGTTGTCACGGTTTACTGCGATGTCCATGAAATCATCAAGCAACGACCTTCAAATTTCACAGCAAGTGAGCTGCAACCTAGTGATGAGTGATAACTTACTGCAGTTATGCAGGAGGAAATGCTTTACCAAACCCTGAACATTGTTTAGATGGTTTAAAGTCCCAGTTAAAATATACCTAAACCCTCCCAGAAAAATGCTGCAACCAGCTTGTGGGTGCATGCAAATCCTTTCGCACTGACAGGCCATTGTGCTACATACATTCTAAATTGACTAGAGACAGAAGCAGTTCAACACATGCAGACGCATATTCTCAAATGTAAAACAAACAAGTGGTTTAAATTCAAATTATTTAATGAAAGCTCATTTGGCATAAATTCAGATTAAATAGAGCAAGCTGTATCCTGCGATCAGGACGAACAAGTTCATCAGAGTTCACAATTTGTTGCCGAAATACAAGATCGCCAGCACTAGCAATCGCTCATGCTGGTTTTTTTACCAATGTCACATGGGTTTAGCTAAAGGTCTCGTGAGTAATTTTTTGTTTAAACATAAACAGCTGCTTAACCTTTTTTCCAAAGTTAATTGCAATACACCCTAAAAGTAAAAGTGTAGAGCTAAATAAAAAAAAGTTTGGTACTGAATATCAGCGATATAGTTATTATGAAAAACTATATTTCGAAAATGAAATCAAGACAGTACATTACAGGCTAACCAGTACATAATATGTTGCATACCTACCAAGTAGTGTATGCACTCTCCAAGAAGTTCTCCCCAAGGTGGCTGAGTGCATCAGAAACAAAATCAACAGAGATGAGATTCTTCCGCTTTTTCGCGGAATTCTGCTCAAAAGTTGATCCCCAGGACCGTTTTCCTAAATCGTCCAGATCCCTTGAGAAAAAAAAAGGGGGGGGGGGGGGGGGGGGTGGTAGAGGTTGATTATCAAAAATCTGACCTGCCAATGACTGAATCTCCCAAAAGACTAGACCGGTTTTTGATTGTCCGGACCAACAATACCTCCGACAAAAAAATCTCCGCCGAGCTCAAAACCAAAAATCTACGAAATGAACTTTAGACCCGTGTACGAACTGTCCATTTGGGAACAAGTTTCTCCTCATCATCAGTGTCTTCATCGCGGAAGTTCCTAAATGGGCTGATTTAGTTGTTGACTTTAGCCACTTTAGCAAGATGGCGTCGTCAATGCGATTGTTGGCAGAAACAGAACATGCTTTAGCTTCTGAGATTGATAAAGGGCAAAAGAACAAATGGGTTTGGGCGTGGAAAGACGAAATTATAACTACCGAAGTGAAGGGACAAAAACTGTCCATCCGTCTCGGAGATTCGGTTCAAAAGTTGAATGTTCGGGGAAGGCACAATGCACGTGGTGTAATAAAGTACTGGGCTACAAATAGAGAGGCAAGAGCGTGTCGAAAGACCATTTGACCACATATTTGTCCTTGTGTGCACACTTGTGTTTGTCAGTCTGTGAGTGTGATGTTATTTTCAGTGACTGTTGTTGTTTATTTGTGAGATTCATTCTAGAAATGCATGAACAATGCCCAAAGTTCTAATCAAAATATTCTGCTGCTAAGACTCATTTCTGAGCAATTTTTTGTTATGTAAATGCTAAAAACGCATCAGCTTCAGCCCCCTGACTCCCACAAGGGGCGTTGCCCCTGGACCCCAAACTTCCTTTACCCTCTTATGTCAAAATTTGGGAATCTCATCTCTGAATCAAGATCTCTGACAACCTGAAGAAATGCTGTTGTTCCTGTCTCCCCACTGAGGTGCTCCTTGAATTGCTTCTCCGTGCGATCAATGACACCACCAATCCGATCCACAGGAAAGGTAACTTCTGGGAAGAGCTTCTCAAACCAGGAGTGGACCTGAAAAAAAGTCAATATCAGTCTGTGTTCCAAAAGATAATATACCAGTGCATGAACTATGCTGCAGTATAGTAAAAGGGACAGCCAAAGAAATAAATACAAATTATCAATGTCTATTATTATTTTGTAATTAATTTTAGTGGATAAAGAAAAGACGCAAAGGATTGCTAGCCTGTTTATAAATACATAAGCATATCTATAAGACAAAAAAGAGTTGTGATCAACCGAGTACTTACCACTGAAGAGGGCTTGCCACTTTGCCTCTGTAACTGCAGCAAAACCTTGTTTGTCAGCCCCGGTGGATTTGGAGGTCTGCCACGGCCAGAGGCAAGAAAATAGTTAGCAAGTTGTTGGTGCATGTGTGTCATCTGGAGAAAAGAACAAAAAGTAAGTTATAACAATAACATCAAACACTACTTCTGCAGAAAGAAAAACACCATTCAAACTCAAAGAAGAAAAGTCAGTTATTTCATTTTCAATAAATGAAAAAGCAGCTACCAGTATTTTATAAAAAATATATCTGTAATATCTGTTTTCTCACACGAAATAAGTCGACATACATGTGCGAAACATTGCGAGTCCGCAAAACGTTCTCAGAGTCAGCTGGTGAATTCTACTTTTGGTTTCCACTCAGCTGGTGCAAGAAAAGAAGAAGTTACGTGACCAGAATAAAATCAGTTTTTGAACAATATTTTCATTTCGTAGATGCACCAGAAATAGTTTGTTTTTATATCTTTAGATACATTGTCAATGATTATTTTCGTCATTAGATTCTATTGGGTTAGAGAAAAAAACGAAAGCGGTTCGTAACACAACCCTTCCGCTTGAAACACAGACAGGCCATCGAAGTCGAACCACTTCGTCAAATTCAGTACAAAATACCTTCTGTCATTTCGTACATCCGCCATTAAAAACATTCAATCAATACTTTAATATGTCTAAACTTACCGAACAGAACATCTTGAATCGATGTGCCGGACGAAAAGAATGCTTGGGTCGAATTTGTTGAGTCGGTAATCGCGGCTTGAGCCACCGGTCGCCATTTTCAAAACTGCAGGCAAAGCTATTCGAGCCTCGTTTTGGGCGTCTTGCTCGGAGGACACATGTCGAACTGACTTCATTTTTTGCTTGTTTAAAGAAAAATTCGAGCTGAATCGAATGGTGTATTTCATTTGGCAGTGTGATAAAGTTGTCGGTAGTTTGATTTTGAAAACTTCAACCGCAGGTTTTGGTCACTTTGTTTTCCAGTTCTCAAAATATACGAAATTATAGAGCTAGCTCTGCTCTTTTAAAACACCCATTGTAGTTTCTTTGACGCGGAGCAAGAGAGCGTAAAGTACGACGACCGAACTGAAAAATGTTGCGCATCACAGCGCGCGGAGGCTGTGTGAGGCTGAACGGTACTTCAATAAAATATTCATACAAAATCACATAGTAAACACAAATTAACTAACGAAAATGGTATGTATTTTGATGTGGTATACATTTTTTATTTTATTCGGTGAATTTCTTCACATTTTTGGCATCTTCAGGTGCATTTCTCTAACCTTCAGTCATTAGTGGTTCTAATAACCTTTAAAACAGCATGGTCTGGTCCTTTGAAATGGGGTGGAAAAAATCCCGATTGCGGCTAGGAGCTAAGTGATACAAAGAAGGTTTGGGGTACCTATAAGATCACAGAAAGACCAGTGGACGATACCTTCCGCCTGTGATCAAGACCTGGGAACACATAATTATTGCCGTTTAGACTATGTATGCTTGTTTGTCTAAAAATACGATCAGTATGGTTTAATGATTATAACAACTTTACAACTCTGCATAAATTTGATCAATGGTAACCGCTTTTGTCATTACACATTGAAAGAAGCATTTGGTTTAAATGTTTTGGTAAACTTTTTAATGTTGCAACGGTCAAATGTATGGAGTACACCTTTTTTTTCCTGAAAATATATATATATATATGCCAAATTTGTTTGAGAATACTCCAAGCGCAAAACAGCTAGGGTTCCAGCTATATTTTTTAATGGAATTGTTTGATCGTCACACTGCCAGTTAAAATTTCTCTTGTTTGTTGGTGTGCAAGCTATATATGTATAGTGCTTCCATTCGTGTGCTGTCATGTATGCTCTGAATCTGATCATTTCTGTTAATTAAGTCTTTATAATATAGGCTGGTTGTACACTTTGAGTTTAATGGGCAATAGTAAACTCCCTAAGCTAAATGCAGTTAGCAACACATCACCATGGTACTTTCTAGCTCCCAAATTTTAAAGAAGCACAAGATAACACTTTACCTGATTTTTAAATGGAAATGCAACATGCCATATAAACGGTTGCGACCATCTTTGTGAAAATATAATACTCGAGTTTAAAGGTGTTTGTCTACATTTTTATACAGAAATCGGCATCAAATACTAAGTCTAGCTATTCCCTACAAATATCAAAAATACACTCCCCTTCGATCAGGAAGGACGAAGCCAGGGTAGCCGATTGAAAATTCATGAAAGTAATGCAGCGTAGTACGATATCCTTATTTGTCAAATGCCAAGGGCAAAAGTCCTCTCAAATACCATGCATTTCGTGTGTTTAACAAAACATCGTGGACAGCGCTCTAATACACTGTGTCAAACTGTTGCTGTGATTGTGTGGGTGTGGCTGTCAGCATAGTGACATGAATTTGATTGGTCGATATTTATAGTTAAAACACATGCTCTCTCCACATGGAAATCAAAACATTGGAAGTGTTATACTGTACTTCTCAAAAATAAAAACTTTTTTTCATTTATTTTTATTTTGTTAAAAAAATTTCCCCATGCTTCATTCATCATCTGACATAACTTTTTAGCGAAATCTAACCATAAGATTATTGAAAAAAAAGCAGAAATGTAGACGACCTTTAAGCCTTGAATTTTGCTTCAACAACATTTTGTGTGAAACTACAGAATAAAAGTCTCTGGCAGTTGGTAAACAAACAAGAATTTCGGGCTGCTGATTTATACATCCCTTTAACAGAAGAATTAATGCCAAAATACACTTTTTGCTTAAAAACAAAAGAAAATATTTACTTTGTAATATTTTTTAAAACATGAAGCAAGCTGAGTGTTATGTTTCTGAATAATATTTGCTGCCACCATGTCTCATTCTTGTGCCAAGATGGTAAGAATATTTGCAAATAGGGCCACTCAGAGAGTCAGACACAATAATCGCTCTATAAGCAGGCCCCTCCATATGATATTGAAAAAGCCTCCATTAAGGTCCCGGCTAGCTGTGATGTTGTTCGGAAACTTACGCCAAGATCGCAGCTACCTGCGAGGCTCGCGTCAAGGTCGCAGCTACCCGCGATGTTGTTGCGAGGTTTGCGCCAATTGTCGCAGCTAACTTTGATGTTGTTGTGAGGCTCGCGCCAAGGTTGCAGCTACCTGCGATGTTGTTGCGAGGCTCGCGCCAAGGTCCCAGCTACCCGCGATGTTGGCGCGAGCCTCGCACCATGGTCGCAGCTAGCCGCGCTCTTGTCGCGAGCCTCGCGCCAGGGTCACAGCTAGCCGCGATGTTGTCGCGAGGCTCGCGCCAAGGTCGCGGCTAGCCGCGATGTTGTTGCGAGCCTCGCGACAACATCGCGGCTAGCCGTGACCAGCTGCGACTAGTTGCTGCGATGTGTTTAGATCGCTGCGACCTCGCAACGAGGTCGCAGCGAGGTCGCAGCGACTTTTCTTTTCTGTAAGGGGATTAAAGTGTTTTTAAATTGATTTCGAAAATTTAATTTTGATAATAATTTTTATATATTTAATTTTCAGAGCTTGTTTTTAATCCGAATATAACATATTTATATGTTTTTGGAATCAGCAAATGATGGAGAATAAGCTGAACGTAAATTTGGATCGTTTTATAAAAAACATATTTTTTTTACAATTTTCAGATTTTTAATGACCAAAGTCATTAATTAGTTTTTAAACAACCACGCTGAAATGCAATACCGAAGTCCAGGCTTCGTCGAACATTACCTGACCAAAATTTCAACCAATTTGGTTGAAAAATGAGGGCGTGACAGTGCCGCCTCAACTTTCACGAAAAGCCGGATATGACGTCATCAAAGACATTTATCAAAAAAATGAAAAAAACGTATGGGGATATCATACCCAGGAACTCTCATGTCAAATTTCATAAAGATCGGTCCAGTAGTTTGGTCTGAATCGCTCTACACACACACACACAGACAGACAGACACACACACACACACATACACCACGACCCTGGTCTCGATTCCCCCCTCTATGTTAAAACATTTAGTCAAAACTTGACTAATATGTAACAAGAGGCGAAGCCATCAAGGCTCACGTAAGAAATCGACAAACAGTAACACAAACTCAATCACTCCGTCACACACACACACACACACACACACACACACACACACACACACACACACACACACACACACACACACACACACACACACACACACACACACACACAGAAAGAGCATAGGTGAAACTGTGCAAGAAAGCGAGACACTAGATCTAGATCTGTCTGTCTGCATGTAGCCTACTTACAAGGACACGACTGCCAACTAGTCTCGGCGCGCTCAAAATAATAATGACCGAGACTGTCAGTACTTCCTTCGCGTGACGTCTAACCCTCTTACGTCATAATGTGACGTCAATGTAATGTGACGTCTTCAAATGTTAGAGTTTCTACCACAGACATACACACGCACAGACGCACGCACGCACGCACGCACGCACAGACAGACAAAGTTACGATCGCATAGGCTACACTTACGTGAGCCAAAAAGTATGTAAACACACCACTCTGTCACAGTTCTTCCAACAAGTCACAGGATGTTTCTGTCTCACATTTGCATCGAAGCCCGCGCACAGCCAGGTCTTGTCCACTCAAATCAGCACTTGTTTCACTCGATTGAGATGAAGAAACATCGCATTCGGCATCATAATCACTGTCATCGTCGAGGAAAATCTCGTCAAGAACCTGCCTCAACGAGTAGCGGCGTTGGTTGCTCATATTTCGCAGGAAAAATGCTCAAAAAACACTCAATCGGACGATTTTTGTTCGCCAAATTGCTCCAAACAAAGAAGAAGGAAGTGGGAACAGATTTACCTCCCTTGCTCGTGACCTGTATTTTATTTTTAGATCAGAAACAAGGTCAGAGAATGATGTCGCCCAGCTTGAGACGAAGTTACGCGTGGGGGTGAGGGAGGTGGTGAGTGTCTTTCTTCGGCTCCGATGTTTGACTATCGCGATCGACATTCTCACCTGGGCGATCGGGTTCTAACTGCTCTGGGGCTGGAGGAAGCTCAGTCTTCGTGCTACTGACAGATGATGAGGGAAGGGACTTGAAGTGTAATTTCTTCTGTCCCTTTTCTGGGATCAGTTTTCGTTTAGGCGGCATGTTTGTTATTTTCGGGGAAAGCGCGAAGGGAGGCAACTCTCAACTGGCTTCGAGCATTCCGAGTTGCGAGCCTTGGAAACTCTTTGGTACTAGAGGCACAAATTAAGTGTCTAATTTCGTCTGCTACACATCGCTTCGCAATACATCGATAAAATAGCATTCAAACTACTGTAAATTGAGAAGTACTGACGATGTCCGGATCAAATGATAGAATAATCGGACATTGACCACTTTGTGATAAAAACAATAGGACATTTGTCCTCCTGCATGAAAAATGTATTGGACATTTGAAAAAAATATCCTCATATGTCCGATGTCCGACATGGATGTGAGGTCCTGTTTGGGAGTCTTAAAAGGGTGGATCCGCTGTATTTGTGATGTTTTAGAGTGGCCATGGAAGAGGTGTGAAGAGTGTGTGTGTGTGTGCGTATATAAGTGCGTGCGTGTATATGTGTGTTGGGGTTCACAATGAAACAGAGTCTGTGATTGGTCAGATAGCCCACTTTCATTAAAGATTACCAGTCAAGGAGAAAGAAGAAATTGACTTGTAATTATCTAGCTGCCTTGTAAACCAAAAAAATGTCTTTTAATCTTTTTTTTTTATTTTTTTTTTTTAAATACCTTGGAAAAAGAAGTAATTGTCTTGTTCGTAATCTACCTTAAAACAAAGGAAATTGTCTTGAAATTTGCCTCGGAAAAAGAAGCAATTGTCTTGTTGTCAGCCTTGGAAACCAAAAGAAATGTTTTGTAATCTATAGGCCGGGTAGCTGCCTCGGAAAAAGAAGAAATTGTCTTGTAATTTAAATGCTTCAGAGAAAGATTAGAAATTGTCTTAATTGTAATCTGCATTAATTAGAAACAAAATAAACTGTCTTTTTATCTGCCTTGGAAACAAAATATTTAATTTTCTTGTAATCTGCTTTGGAATCAAAAGAAGTTGTCTCATTTGTAATCTTCCTTGGAAGGAAAAGAAATGGTAAGTGAAATCTTTGTCTGTTATTATATTCTGTCAACAGCCGGAGTACGCCAACCGTCCCTTCACACCCAGCAAGCTGGAGTCGCCGCGCATGGCTAACCACAAGGCCACGTACATCATGGACGATCACGGCAGGACCTCGCCATGGCAGGAAGGTACAGTTGTCACGGTGCATAGTCACAGTGCTGCTTTCTCTTCCCCGAGTGTGAATTCGAGGGAAATTCCTGGAGTGATAATCTGCACCACAGTGTGAGCTAGTGTGCCTCTAGACCATGCACTTGTTCGTGTGAACATTGTTACAAACTAATACTTCCGACATTTTCACAGTACAAATGTGAACATTGTTACAAACTAATACTTCCGACATTTTCACAGTACAAATGTGAACATTGTTACAAACTATACTTCCGACATTTTCACAGAACAAATGTGAACATTGTTACAAACTACATCGACATTTTCACAGTACAAATGTGAACATTGTTACAAACTAATACTTCCGACATTTTCACAGTACAAATGTGAACATTGTTACAAACTATACTTCCGACATTTTCACAGTACAAATGTGAACATTGTTACAAACTAATACTTCCGACATTTTCACAGTACAAATGTGAACATTGTTACAAACTATACTTCCGACATTTTCACAGAACAAATGTGAACATTGTTACAAACTACATCTGACATTTTCACAGTACAAATGATGAAATGTGAACATTGTTACAAACTACATCTGACATTTTCACAGTACAAATGTGAACATTGTTACAAACTACATCGACATTTTCACAGTACAAATGTGAACATTGTTACAAACTACATCCGACATTTTCACAGTACAAATGTGAACATTGTTACAAACTACATCCGACATTTTCACAGTACAAATGTGAACATTGTTACAATTAAACTACATCCAACATTTTCACAGTACAAATGTGAACATTGTTACAAACTACATCCGACATTTTCACAGTACAAATGTGGGTGGAGTGCTTTGCAAATGGAAAAACAACAGCTTGCATGGATCTGTAATGAGAGTGCGACTCGGGGAAACGTCAGACTAGACCCTAACTCAAACAGTCAAAAAAAAACACACAAAAAAACCCTCATCTTTACAAAAAGTTGCGCTTGACAAGAAAGCAATTTGAATGTGAACGATTCTTTAACGAATATATAGCATTTTGACTAACAGCAAGTTGTGACTGTGTTAATAATGTAGTGACTTCACTGTGCCTGGCGGACTAACTCTCTGTGGATGACAGTTGACTGTTATTTACTGCTCAAAGACTTTGTTGACATTTCAATCATTTGCACGAAATGTTACACTTCATTCACCACGGAACCTTAATTAGTGACCCAAACTGATTGTAATGCCGACGCTTGCTTCTCTCAGATCCATACCGTGTAGCCATGCCGTCTCACAAGAAAGGAACGTACGACAACGGAGATATACTCTACGACAACCACACGTACCCACGTGACACCAGACCTAAGGTAAGGAAAGGAGAGAAAACAACAACCTTGCGATAAAACTAAAGGCTTATACACTGGAACGCCCCTTTAAACACCCCTGCTTTCTTCTTCTTCTTCTTCTGCGTTCGTGGGCTGAAACTCCCATGTACACTCGTGTTTTTTGCACGAGTGGAATTTTTTCGTGTATGACCGTTTTTTACCCCGCCATTTAGGCAGCCATACGCCGTTTTCGGAGGAAGCATGCTGGGTATTTTCGTGTTTCTATAACCCATCGAACTCTGACATGGATTACAGGATCTTTTTCGTGCGCACTTGGTCTTGTGCTTGCGTGTACACACGGGGGGTGTTCGGACACCGAGGAGAGTCTGCACACAAAGTTGACTCTGAGAAATAAATCTCTCGCCGAACGTGGGGACGAACTCACGCTGACAGCGGCCAACTGGATACAAACCCAGCGCGCTACCGACTGAGCTACATCCCCGCCCCGCCCCCTGCTTTCAAACTTCCCGCCATTTAAGACCTTGTTTTCTCAGACTTTCTGTTCATAACCTCCGTAAATTTACCTCCATTTTAAGACTCCCTCCTTTTTAAGACCTGATTTTCTTACATTTTTGGGGACCTACCTAACCTAAAAGGGACGTTTGACCAGCCTTGGGTCGGTCAGAACAATGCTTTAGATAAAACAAAGTATGCGTAAATGACGGAAGACCCAGACCTGGAAATAACACTGCATGAGTGTTCTTTAACAATTAAGAACAAGAATTTATTTCGCCATATAGCATAACAGCCTTTGGAATTTTTCTTGGTTGGAAACACACATTCATCCATACACTCCTTGCATATATGGCCAACGCCAACAACAACAACAAGTCAAAGTCATCACCTAAAATGAATTCATCATCGTATTTTAAAAATAGTGTTGTATATAAATGTACGTATTACTGAATGTATATATACATGTATGATAAAATTGCGTAATTAAAATGCATATGTTGTGAATATGAATATCCCTCTCTTTTGTGTTATACTGACATGTGTTCTTCACATCCACAGAGTCTGGCCGAGTTGTCGGACCGTCCCCCAAGCCGTCCATCCAGCCGAGCGGGTAAGACCCCGCCCCCTCCCCCCATGCGAACGACGAGTCGCGGCGACACCCTCCCCCCTGTGCCTGCCAGAAACTACGGTCCGCAGGAAGTACAGCCCCGCTATGCGCCCCCTCCAGGTGTGTTATAAGGATAAGGATAAGATTTTATATAATCCTGTGGAGATAGGAATAAGATAAAATTGTTTATAGTGCTGTGAGGTTACCCTCTTGGAAATTGGATTTGGAAGGCAAGCAGTTTATCTGTTTCATAAACACATAACAGAGGAAATAGTTCAGTCGATAGCGGTGCTGGCTTCAAAACCAGTTGTTGCTATCGGCATGGGTTAAATCCCCACGATCGGCGAGGGATTATTTCCCAGGGCTGCTTTCTCCCTGGGGAAAGCGAGCTGCCATACAATATGGCGCTACATTTTTGACTCACATGCGAAGCAAAAGTGAGTCTATGTACTCACCCGAGTCGTCCGGCCGGCCGGCCGGCCGTCCGGCCGTCCGGAAAACTTTAACGTTGGATATTTCTTGGACACTATTCAGTCTATCAGTACCAAATTTGGCAAGATGGTGTATGATGACAAGGCCCCAAAAAACATACATAGCATCTTGACCTTGCTTCAAGGTCAAGGTCGCAGGGGCCATAAATGTTGTCTAAAAAACAGCTATTTTTCACATTTTTGACTCACATGCGAAGCAAAAGTGAGTCTATGTACTCACCCGAGTCGTCCGTCCGTCCGTCCGTCCGTCCGTCCGTCCGGACGTCCGTCCGTCCGGACGTCCGTCCGGAAAACTTTAACGTTGGATATTTCTTGGACACTATTCAGTCTATCAGTACCAAATTTGGCAAGATGGTGTATGATGACAAGGCCCCAAAAAACATACATAGCATCTTGACCTTGCTTCAAGGTCAAGGTCGCAGGGGCCATAAATGTTGCCTAAAAAACAGCTATTTTTCACATTTTTCCCATTTTCTCTGAAGTTATTTAGATTGAATACCTCACCTACATATGATATATAGGGCAAAGTAAGCCCCATCTTTTGATACCAGTTTGGTTTACCTTGCTTCAAGGTCAAGGTCACAGGAGCTCTTCAAAGTTGGATTGTATACATATTTTGAAGTGACCTTGACCCTGAACTATGGAAGATAACTGTTTCAAACTTAAAAATTATGTGGGGCACATGTTATGCTTTCATCATGAGACACATTTGGTCAAATATGATCAAGGTCAAGGTCACTTTGACCCTTATGAAATGTGACCAAAATAAGGTAGTGAACCACTAAAAGTGACCATATCTCATGGTAGAAAGAGCCAATAAGCACCATTGTACTTCCTATGTCTTGAATTAACAGCTTTGTGTTGCATGACCTTGGATGACCTTGACCTTGGGTCAAGGTCACATGTATTTTGGTAGGAAAAATGTGTAAAGCAGTTCTTAGTGTATGATGTCATTGCTAGGTTTCGTTACCCTAAAGGTCGAGGTCAAGCATGTGAGTCGTATGGGCTTTGCCCTTCTTGTTCCCATTTTCTCTGAAGTTTTTGAGATTGAATACCTCACCTATACATAATATATAGGGCAAAGTAAGCCCCATCTTTTGATACCAGTTTGGTTTAACTTGCTTCAAGGTCAAGGTCACAGGAGCTCTTCAAAGTTGGATTGTATACATATTTTGAAGTGACCTTGACCCTGAACTATGGAAGATAACTGTTTCAAACTTAAAAATTATGTGGGGCACATGTTATGCTTTCATCATGAGACACATTTGGTCACATATGATCAAGGTCAAGGTCACTTTGACCCTTATGAAATGTGACCAAAATAAGGTAGTGAACCACTAAAAGTGACCATATCTCATGGTAGAAAGAGCCAATAAGCACCATTGTACTTCCTATGTCTTGAATTAACAGCTTTGTGTTGCATGACCTTGGATGACCTTGACCTTGGGTCAAGGTCACATGTATTTTGGTAGGAAAAATGTGTAAAGCAGTTCTTAGTGTATGATGTCATTGCTAGGTTTAGGTCAAGCATGTGAGTCGTATGGGCTTTGCCCTTCTTGTTCTTTTCTTTTTCTGTATGCGTGTATTCTTGTTTCCAAGCCCCGAGACTTTCGCTGTGAACATGTGTTCTTTGTCGTGCGCATAATTGCACACGGGGGTGTTTGGACACTGAGTAGATCGTGTCTGCACAAAGTTGTTTCGGGGAAATATAATTAAATCCCTCGCCGAACGTGGGTATCGAACCCGCGCCGATGGCGACAAAGCCAGCGCTGCTATCGACTGAGCTATTTCCCCTGTTATGTGTTTATCAAACAAATAGATCGCTAACCTTCCAAATCCACAGTCAAAATACAAGAAGCGGGAAGTGAAGTTCATACATTAAGTCAATCTGTCGAACTCTCAGAATGAAATTGAACGCACTGTTTTTCATGAAGACGATCGATACCCCAAGGCTCAGAAAGCACTGATGAGAAAGCGTACCAGCCCGCTGAAGTATAGCACAGTAGCGTATAGTGCTTAACAGGAAAGCGTGCTTTTCTTTTTTCGTTTTAACTTTCTGAGTTTGTTTTTAATCCAAACATAGCATACTGTATCAAAACTTGACTGTACAGTGGTACCTACCATGAAAGGACAGTTCGAACCCCGGCCGGGTCATACCTAAGACTTTAAAATTGGCAATCTAGTGGCTGCTCCGCCTGGCGTCTGGCATTATGGGGTTAGTGCTAGGACTGGTTGGTCCGGTGTCAGAATAATGTGACTGGGTGAGACATGAAGCCTGTGCTGCGACTTCTGTCTTGTGTGTGGCGCACGTTATATGTCAAAGCAGCACCGCCCTGATATGGCCCTTCGTGGTCGGCTGGGCGTTAAGCAAAACAAACAAACAAACAAACAAATGAGAGGACACCCTTGGGACCAGCCACAAGTGTCCCTACATTGCAGGTGGCCTGTCATGACATGTATATTTTGGTAGAGATAATAGGCAAATGGACAACAGAAAGTGTCCTTTCAAGGGAGGTGTCCTCTGATCGGAGGGGCCACACATTGCAGGTACCACTGTACCGCCACTGTAAATGTAACAAGAAAGATTTAACTTTTGGGACGTTTAATTTAGGACAACGTTCACAAAAACATTCACTGTATCAGAAGTGTTTGTCTGTCTGTCCAATCAAGAAGACCGCTGGGTCGAAGTACAGCGAATGTCGTATTAATGTCATAGTTGCTTATGAAAACTTGTCCATCTGTTTCACCCAGGTTCCCTGTCTCCAAACATCGTGGCCAACCCCACGTACAACGGACCCACCTCTCGTCTCTCCCCCACTCACAACCACCTGGCCCCCGGGTCAGAGATGAGAGGTCACCTTGTCTAATCGCAGTGGCAACCCACATGCCTTTCACCTGCAAACTAGGTCAAGGTCAAATCATCACCAAGGTCACTTTTGGAGTCGCTGTGTCCACTCGATCTACATGCCTTGCAATTTGGGGTTGAGGGAGATGGAGTTGGTGCTTGTTCGCCATAACAAAAAAGAGAGTCATGGTAATGGGCAATTGTGATTGCCATAGCAACTCCCAAGTGGGTGGTTACCGAATGTGAGTTGTGAAAGCCGGTCAGATTATTTTCTGTGAAAAGATGGAAAAGGATGACTTGATTGTGTGAAAACTAAATGTGCAGTGGAGTTTTCACTCACAGAAAAATGTGTGACATACATTATATATGAATGGCGTTCTGCCTGTGAAGACTGGACTGGTTTGAATTACTGCAAGGTTTATTTGCGGACCTGTGTGGTTTCTATGGAAACCCAGTGCCTCAATTCTCGGAACTACTTTTCCAAGCCATGTGGTGCTGTTGCTACTAAACATGAGTGCACAAATGTAAAGCAGACCTGGGAAACCCATTCTTCTTCTTCTTCTGCGTTCGTGGGCCGAAACTCCCACGCGTGCACCTGTGGTTTTGCACGAGTGGAATTTTACGTGTATGACCGTTTTTACCCCGCCATTTAGGCAGCCATACGCCGCTTTCGGAGGAAGCATGCTGGGTATTTTCGTGTTTCTATAGCCCACCGAACTCTGACATGGATTACAGGATCTTTTTCGTGCGCACTTGGTCTTGTGCTTGCGTGTACACACGGGGGTGTTCGGACACCGAGGAGAGTCTGCACACAAAGTTGACTCTGAAAAATAAATTTCTCGCCGAACGTTCGGACGAACTCACGCTGACAGCGGCCAACTGGATACAAATCCAGCGCGCTACCGACTAAGCTACATCCCCGCCCCATACAATTTCGCCATATTTTGTACGCTTGATTGTCTAAAATACGTTCAGTGCGGTCGGTGGGAAAAAAAATACAACGAGAAAAAATCTAAAGACTGATTTGCTCCTGTTTGTTTTAATGATTAAAATATCTTTATAACTCTGTATTTGATCAATGATAACAGCTTTTGTCATTACACATTGAAAGAAGTATTTGTTGTAGATGTACTGGTAAACTTAACTAAAGATGCAACGGACGCAAAGCATGTTTGAATCATCGATGTTGTTTGGAGTACACCTATTCTTCTGAACATACGCCAAGTTTGTTTGAGAATACTCCAAGTGCAAAACAGGGGTTCCCAGGTCTGGTGTGGATTTTGACAATGACGTGTATACATTTGGTGCATTCACAGGTTCAACCCTTTGAGTACGTCGTGTGGACAATTAATAATAATAGGAAAAAAACTTGAGCGTACGAATCAAGCAACAACGCAAATTATCATCTCTCCCAGTGCCTTCTGAATTTAAGGCTCATGGAACGTCTACGCAACAACTTGACAGAAAAGTGAAATGGACATATGTGACCCTCCACCACGAAATGAGTCGCATGTCACCTCGCGCGGTTCTGTGCTAGGGTTAATATAAGTCCGGGGAGTGTCTGGTAACAGTGTGAGGGTCAACTTAGTCACAGGCTTATAACTCGAAAAGTTTTCGCTCTTTTCTAAAACGGCTTTCACCACTGGACAGAGCATAACAAAACTCTTCAAGAAAATGTACAAATATGAAAATCATGCAAAGGTGACATGCGACTCATTCCGTGGTGGAGGGTCACATATAGACTAGCAGAATGGTTGCTATAAACTGTGAATTCTGTGCAGTTAATTCAACAAGAATCTGTCATTAGTAACCTTGCTATCCGTTACCTTCCTCTGGTGTGAACAGTATCTAAGCGTGTGTTCGTGTTCAAAGTTGTTAAATAGTTTCATTAGTATATAATTGTGCTTCAAGGAATGTACAGGAGTGGAATAATGTTGTGTTTGAAAGAGAGTTGATGAAACTGTAGTTTAAAGTTCTATGTTGTGATTTTTTCATGGATAGCAGGGGGGGGGAAGGGGGGGGGGGGGGGGGGGAGGGGGAGGGGGGGGGGATATATTGTGTTGTGTTGGATAAATGGCATATGGCTTTAATACACTCTAGAATTATGCAAGACAACATTTCAAATGCTGATATATATTAACCTCTCCCAAAGATATCAAAGTTTATATACATACATTGAAGGCTCGAAGCTCAGGCTCCTTTCTAAACTCACGCACATCTGGCCTGTGACCGTCGTTTTCTGGTCAGATTCGCTGATGCTTGCATATTAGCCGTACGAAGTGTTATTCAAGAACACTATCGATAGACCTTGACTGTTAAAAAGAGTATACCAGGTGTGTGCAACCCCGTCACCTTTGCTGTGTGCATGCGCCTTTGTTTTCCAATTGAAAAGCTGTTGAAGTACACGATCAGGACTGAGGTGCACGAACCAAAAGTGGGTGCCACCCAAACGGGAGAGAACAAACCGCGGGTTCTGATTCGTTGAAATCACAACACATCTCAGTTTCAACCAATCCAACACTGCTAGCGGGTGGCTCCCATTTGGGTGGCAACTGTGTCGTGCACCTCGGGGATCGGCCAAGGGGACCTCAGGATTTAAAAGAAGCTAGATTGTGCTTGGTGTAAATAAATGTCTAATTTGTTCAAGTAAACTGTTGAAGTTGCCTCCTCAAAGACGCTTGGTTGATGAATTGTTGGCTAGTAAGTTAGTCTGGTTTACTTACCGCAAAAGAAATCTAGACATTTTAAGAAACAAGCACTTAGAAATTGGAGAAGATCGATCTTCAGGACTGGTGACAGTTTAATTGTCATGTTATGAGAGCCAGTTATGTTATAAAAGCCGTTTTTCTATTCACTAATTTATCTCATCACGTGTGTTATAAATGGTGCTATAACTGCAAACTCCATACAACAATTGAAGGAAGCATATATGCTTTTCAACAGATTGGTGATGCGCATTCAATCTGTTTGTTCTCGGGCTTAGACGATAAATGCATTCACTTTACTCTAATCAGTGCTAAGAATGTTAAATTTTTACAGTATGAAGAGGCATTTTGATTTCCTTTGTATGGGGGGGGGGGGGGGGGGGGGGGGGGGGGGATCGATGGGAGAAGGAGAGTTGGGTGATGAGAGGGGTTGCATGAGTACTGAGTTCTTCTTCTCTTGTTTCAATTATTTGAACCTATATATTAAAATTAGTGACATTTGTAACTCTGTTTGATTGTTTTAAATGATAAAACTTGAAAGTTAATTGTTACTGATTAATTCTTTTTGCCCAATAAGATTTAAAACTTTTAACTCAGTTCAGTTGTTTTAACCTAGCTGTTATACGTTTAACTCTGTTTGTTTGTTAATTTGTGGCGAACGTTTTAACACTCTTAAATTACTTTTACCTATAAAAGGTGAAATCTCCGTGAATGCATACTTTTATTTTCTACTGTACAATAATCCAAAATGATGTGATTGATGGCCATCGAAGCAGACGTATAGGATGTGTGCATTTCAATGGTAGACTACAAACAATTCTCTATCGGCAAGGGAAGCAACTGAAGTGTGTGTATTTCAACGGTAGACTACAAACTGTCTCTATATTATCAGCAAGGGAAGCAATGGAAGTGTGTGTATTTCAACGGTAGACTACAAACTGTCTCTATCAGCAAGGGAAGCAACTGAAGTGTGTGCATTTCAATGGTAGACTACAAACAATTCTCTATCGGCAAGGGAAGCAACTGAAGTGTGTGTATTTCAACGGTAGACTACAAACTGTCTCTATATTATCAGCAAGGGAAGCAATGGAAGTGTGTGTCTGAATGTAGACGTTAAAATATGTTGCCTTTGTCCGTCTCTACGGTTGGCGTCTGACACGTACAGGTCATAAAGATGTGTGTTAAAAAATGGTTTCTAATATAAAATATATACACCTGTAAATATCTCTGAATGAATGTTTGCACCAATTTTTGTCAGACTGCGAAATTAACATTTCTGACTTTTTTTTGTACATTTTTATTTTTTATTTTTTATTTTTTAACTGGAAATGAGTGGAATACATGCATGCATGGTTGTGTCAAAAGAATTTTCATAGACTGTAATTAGTTTCAATTTCATGAAAGTTTCATGCAAAAGTGAAAACAAACACTGTGTGTGTTGTTTCAAACTTGTCTCATTGTAAGACAGCAAAAAGAATGTGTGTCGTTATAATCTTTATCAGTCTTGTGCATGTATCTTTCTTACAGTGAAACTTCTTAATTGAAACCACCAGGTTGTCATGGTTACCACAGTCCCAGTACACCTCTTAAAATGGGTGTCCAGAACTGTATTAGGATTTGCGCCATATAGATATCCTCATTATTATAATTATTATTAAAATCAAAATATAGTACCTCCTGCTGCCCATAGTCAGGTAAAAATGATTAGAGGTACATAAACACAGAAATCACGTATGTAGAAAGTATAAACATGTTCGTGTTTGTGCTTAGCAGGTATATATAGAGCTAAGTACTTTCCATTCCAATATCACAGACCTGTTTGTGTAAACCAATGTTTTCTAAAACTGTCCCAAAAGTTGCAAATAACTGATAAACTACATCTTAAAGGCTTGTTAATTTCTCTCCTATCAAAGTTTTGTCATTTGATGTCACAATTCATACCTATACCTGCCCTTGGTATATTTAGGTACAAGTACCAGGTACCCTTTTCTAGCAAGAAGGTAGTCAAAACATCTACCGGTAAACATTGTGAGGATATGGAACAATGGTTATGTAAGCCAGAACAAGCGATTGTGGTTTCTAGTTAGCAAGTTTCCCTGGTAAAGTGCCTCGTGTATTCGACCTGATGATGATTTTGTAACTATTGATGAACATAAAGCACATGTATACCCACCTGCACCATATCCTTGTCATTGACTGCGTGAAGTTGACTGTGTGAAGTTTGTGCGAACTTTGTCTTTTTATAAATGCCATAAAATCACCGCAAACTTACAGACCTATAATCATATCAGGGCTGGGTATGTGTGTGAGGATGTATGTTTCAGGGTGATTTAGTTTTTATCCTTTATGTGAATTGCAAGTTGAATTAATTGTTATGTTGTTTTACCATTCATTTTGTGTGTGCATATAAATAAAGTTGTTTCTTCTTTTTTTAAGATTTTTAGTTGCATGTATCTTTGTTTTATGTTCAAATGTTTATGTATTTATGCAGATTCTTAAAACAACAAAGATTGTGATTGTTAAAAATGATTTAAATTTTTAATTTTAAGTACATATTAACAAACCCGCACACTTCACCTCTGAAAACGTAAAAGAATTAAATTGCAAATTAAACATCTTTCTTTAAGTATAGATGAAGTTTTTCCATAAATTGTAATTATAATTAGATATCTAAAAAGAATTGTACATAAATGGAAATGCTGGGTTTGATGTTACGTACCAAATCCTACAGATGTTGATGTGAAAACTGAGCTAATGCTTTTTGTTGTTTTTAAAAAAAATTTAATATACCGGTACGTGACAATTTCATGGTGTAAAACAGTTTTTATCTCCACACATACACACACTGACTCTCACGCACACCTAAAGAGTAGCTATACATGAATGAACAGAATTAAGCCGACATCTTAACTTTGACATTGAAGAAAATATGTTTGTTGTTTGATTTACACGATTGTTCAACCATATCGACATTTCCGTACATCTCAGCTGAAAAGAAAATTGACCAGTGTTTAAAAAAAAAAATCCAATGTTTGGGTTTCGTTTTGTTTTTATTTGTATTGTTTTTCTCTTGTATAGTGTCCTTGCATGGTTTTAACTGATTTAAATTTGATATTGAATTATTTATCACATCAAAAAGCATAATCTTCCTGTCAATGTGTGTAGAATGAATGTGTAGACATGCAGATGCAAGAAGTAAATTTCTGTGAATAAGTTAAATGAATTAAGACATATACAGTGGAACCTCCCTTTTAAGACCTCTACAAATCTTAGAAAATCGGGTCTTAAAAAGGAGGGATTCTTAAAATGGGGGTAATTTTACAGACGTAATGAACATGCACAAAGTGTGAGAAAATAAGGTCTTAGAAAGGTGGATTAGTCTTAAATTGGGGGGTCTTAAAAGGGGGGTTTCACTGTACAGCAACACTGAGCTCGGTTTTAGCCTGGGCGGATCGGGGAAGGAGAACTTATATATATATGGGTTCTTTGTAATTTTTCTTTTGTTTCAAATGACATTTAAAAATCACTTCATTTGTTCACTACTTTCTATGCACTTTTGATGTCTACACCAAAGATTGACTCACTATCACCCTGTGTAATTTGTAAAAGTAGAAAATTACATCTAGGTTAATTCATTAGTGTCGGATAACCTCTTGTTACTTTTATTGATTTTTCTTTGGTCCCGGTAGCTCAGTTGGTTGAACACAGGTGCGACTTGTCACCCATGGGGTTTACATCCGGGTGGGGACAGACACAAGTCAACATTAAGTGCAGACTTTGAGGCAGTATCCATGTCCCATTCCCATGTTACCTCTGTGGCATGTAAAATACCTCGGTCATTTTGCCATAAGTGCAGTGGCTGATTACATCTAAATATGCACACACCTGGGTAGCGCAACTCTTGTTGCTGCTAGCTTTCCACTGGGAGGAAATGACCTTAAGTTCCCCAGGGATTGAACAATAAAGTAATGAAAATTTGAAAAAAAAGCATTTTTCCTAGGTATTTTTTTTTTTGTGTGTGTGACAGTTTTCCCCCCTAATGAAAATTGAAAGAAGAAAAAAATCCCCAGTCCTGTCTTGCCTTTTGTTGACATTTTTTTCCCCCCCAGTTCTTTCTACAGTATGTTTTTGTCGCAATTTTTCCCCAAATGAAAATTGAAAAAAAATATGTCTCTAGCAAATAAACAATGGCGACTGCACGTGAGAGCGAACAACAAAAAGATCAAAAAGCACTGTACTCATGTTAAAATGACGAACAGGGAACATATAACGGCTATTTTTTCCCTGTTCATCATTTCAATGTGAGTACAGTGCTTTTTGGTCTTTTTGTTAAAATTTCCCTAGTCGTCACACATTCTTTCCTTGGTTCTTTTTTTTTTTTTTTTTTTTTTTGAGTCGGTGGGCTGAATCTTTTCCTTAGACTTGGCCTGCAACAAATGCACAAACAATATCAAATGAATTATTTTAAGGAGTTTGCAGCACATTGTGTAGCTGATCTGAAAGAATTGACAGGAAAGTAAAGATAAATTGAACAAGTTTTATTATGTAGAACGGAACAGCTGCTGGAGAATATGTTTATTCTTTTTGGATGCTTTTGCTTTCCTGCAATCGTTTTGTTTCTTTGAGAAGTATCAATATATATATATATTACCTGTATATATATTGTTTGTCTTGAGCTTTTCCTACTTGTTTTTGTTATCAACAAAGTTGACCAGTGGTTGACAGTATTGGCGTTAACCGGTAATTACCGGTATTTTACAGGTTGAAATGAGAAAATACCGGAACGAAATTGGCTGCCGGTATGACCTACCGGTTGATTTTTAGAACTACCAGGGTTTTTTTCGCTGGTAAATCAACACAACCAGTACTCTGAGTGGGACTCTTACTGGTTCCAATGACCAGCCTACCGTTTTTTTCTGGACTTTTTGCATCATAAAAGTTTGCGTACGGGTTTGAAAAAAATACTAGCGCCATCACTGGTTGATTCCTACCCGTAAGGCTGCGATCTGCCAAATGTTATCGAACGATTCTCGCGCCCTGTTGTAGTGTTATAAGCAACCCGACTGTCCGTCCAGTATTACATCACCTTGTTCAGTTATCAACTCATTTTGTTATATCCCCTTGAGAAGAGTAATCTATCTCTTATGTACAACGGATCGATTTTATCGTTTCTATATCGGTTGTTTGAAGCTATACCTACTGCTTTTTTTACCCTGCGTGCAAAGAGACTTGTATCCTTTGTTTTTATCGTTATCAAAAGATGCAGCATGTATGTGTTTTATCTGCACATCATCAACTTTATTTGTTTTTGTTTCTCATTGTGCTGTGTTAACGTTTAACCCGAGATATTATTATGGACAGTTATTTTTTTCCTTTTTTCTCTGTGTGTGTGTGTGTGTGTGTGTACAGTGTTGGTTATTTTATTTTATTTTATTTATCTTCCACTTTTTGACTTTGTGGAGGAAAATGTTTTTCTTTTATTTTCATCATTTTTATTATAGTGTTGCCTTTAACTTAAAGTATGAACAGTAATTGTTCTTTTTTTTGTAATGCACAGTGTTGTTAATCTTTGATTGTCACTATTTTGTGTGATATGTAATTTAGTCCCCCCGCGGGTTAGGGGGAAGAATTTACCCGATGCTCCCCAGCATGTCGTAAGAGGCGACTAACGGATTCTATTTCTCCTTTTACCCTTGTTAAGTGTTTCTTGTAAAGAATATCGTCAATGTTTGTACAGATTTTAGTCAAGCAGTATGTAAGAAATGTTAAGTCCTTTGTACTGGAAACTTGCATTCTCCCAGTAAGGTAATATATTGTACTACGTTGCAAGCCCCTGGAGCAAATTTTTGCTTTTGTGAACAAGAAACAATTAACAAGTGGCTCTATCCCATCTCCCCCCCCCCCCCCCCCCCCCCCCCCTCTTTCCCCGTCGCGATATAACCTTCGTGGTTGAAAACGACGTTAAACACCAAATAAAGAAAGAACGAATTTAGTAGTCTTTAGAGAATTTCTGCATTGTTATCCTTGATTCATTTTGTGTACATTTGCACCCTGTTGTGCTATTCTTCGGTAACTATCAACATTGTCATCTTTGGAATGATTTTGGCAAATGAATTGCATCAGTCATTGCAATACATCATCATACACTTTCAAAACAAAGGTGGAGACAAATGTCTTTAATTCTTCAGTTTATAACCGCTTGCACTATACACTTGAATTTAACTTTGGAGGGAAAGCCTGTTAAACTGGTCTGACTTTGGGGTTGAGTTATTTGATAGTCACATAACACAAAATCTGCTTTCCTGGGGGGGGGGGGGGGGGGGGGGGGGGG
>NC_090252.1:46385031-46390031 GCF_037325665.1 Littorina saxatilis
AATTTAAGGAACAATTACGAGGATTGTCAACAGACTCGCCGGGATTCAAACAGACAATACGAGGTTTTTTCCGCTAATGTCTCAACACCCAACGCAATACGAGGTTTTTAAAATCAGGGGAAAAAGACCTTTGCAAAATAGATAGAGTTACAAGCTTTTCACGGATGATAGCAAACAAATCAAGGGACGGAACCATGCAAAAATCCGAAAATCGGGAAAATGTAAGTTACGAGGTCTTCGAAGGCCAGTCCTGCAAAAAAAAAAAAAAAAAAAAAAAAAAAAAAATGCGAGCCGTGCCCTCCCCCACGTGTCCCTGTGGAGACGCAGAGCAAGGTGCAGTCCACATCCTGCAGGACTGCAGGAATCTCCAGCCCCTGAGGAGAGAGATCTGGACCAGGCCGGCGACCCTCCACGAGAAGCTGCATGGACCTGTGGAGACTCACTATAAGACCACCAGCTTCATAACCAGAGCTGGACTCCAAGTGTAGAATAGGCGAATGACAAGAAGAAGAAGAAGACGACTCGTTTAAGATTTGTTTTGGACTTCGTAACAGTTTGGGGCGTTGACTGTGTTGAAAATCAATCTTTCACGATTGCACAGCTGCTGTTTTGAGTAGTTATCTCCCTTGATCACAAAAGCAAATATTCGTATCTAAAAACAGATTAGAGACAAACGCTGATTCCGGTTCGACCCGCAGTTCATATGCGTGGATGTATTCCCGTTATGCAGTGTCTGTTTTGTACCCCCCTCCCCCCCTCACATTGGAGTTCATTATGCACTGTGACGTTTCAAACAGCTGTTACTTTGTTCATTAGGTAACACCGACTATAAGGCCATAAGGCCATGTACAATCACATTCTGAAGATAGATTTATGGTACTGCGTGTTTAGAATGAAGCCACGATTATTGATGAACAGTCTTAGAAATATGTCATGCATGGCATCATCACAATAAAGAGGGATAGTCCTCTGAGTATTAACGGTAACCATATGGAGACGATTCTACACAGAAACACTCGTCTAAC
This sequence comes from Littorina saxatilis, assembly GCF_037325665.1. Classification (NCBI taxonomy): domain Eukaryota; kingdom Metazoa; phylum Mollusca; class Gastropoda; order Littorinimorpha; family Littorinidae; genus Littorina; species Littorina saxatilis. The sequence continues at coordinate 46,386,057 of NC_090252.1, forward strand.
ATACTTAGATTAGAACACGTATAAAATGAGTTTTAGAGAAGTTTCTTAAAATTTAGAAAAAAGCAGATCAAAGTGAATTTTAATCTGACATAATTATACATTTCCAAATACCAAGTCTTGACTTTACCAAATAGTCCAAAGAAAATACGCAGCATAATTCAACGACTTCAAACAGTTCAGTGTGATATTTTGGTTTACTATTCTCTTTCCTACCCTTGTTCTGGCCCAAACAAGCTTTAATAAACGATGCAGAATACACGAATAAATAATACTGTGGCGAAATAATCTGCAAAATTACTTAATTATGTTTGCAGCAGATTACAAGATACCATTAACTCTCTCTCTCTCTCACACACACACACACACACACACACACACACACACACACACACACACACGGCACACACACACACACACACACACACACAAACAAACACAAACACACACACACACACACAAACACAAACACACACACACAAACACACACACACACACACACACACACACACACACTCACACACACACACACACACACACACACACACACACACACACACACACACACACACACACACACACATAAACACAAATAACATTGTCATTGACGAAACGAAAGCTTCACGCAGAAGGAGAAGTCATTTACAGCGTTGTGTTTCAGAATAGTAATGTCATCATGGATGACATTTAGACTTTTGTTCAATACACCTGAGATTGTAAACGTTTCCACGCCGAACAAAACCAGACACTGATTTCAAAGAATGATATATTTCCAGAAACAATGCAAAATACTCACAGTTTTGGACGATCAGCTGAGCAGTTGCATTCTTACTCGCTCCTGGAACAACACACGTTATGTTGCCAGCATCTTCACAACGAGCAAGGAGTTCAGCTCGAATCGCAGTTTCATTCCTCTCAACATTGTCAAGCGGAACACCTTGGGCGTTCAGCAGCTGAACCTTGCTAGGATGAGTTAAATCGGGGTAACCCTTCTCCCATTTGCACGTGACTTGAAGAGTTGTGTTCTGGACGGCAGAGATCCGAGTCGAAGTGTTATGACTCGTGTCGATTGCATTGAAGAGAAGTTCTGTGACTGTGGGTGGGTCTGTTGATAACCAAGCACAACGGTTTGGTCAAGAGTAAGAGAGGTTAGCCCTCTTTGAAACACAGCTCATTAATGTTAAAGAAGTACATAGCAGCTAGATACATCGAAAGGTAAACTTCAAAACAGATCGAAACACAGGCACACGTACACAAGCACGCATACACAGACATACAAACTAACCGACATACATACATACAGTCAGACAGACAGACAAACACATGCTGGCAGATCACTGTCAACAAGACAAAATGCAAGATATACAATTTCTCTCTGACAAACAAACATCTACGTCAGTATACGTTTTACGAAACAGTGATTGTATCCAGCCTTGCAAGCAACACACTCATTCCGAGTTTTTGTTTTTGTTTTGTTGTTTGTTTGTGTGATTGCTTGTTTGTTTATTTTTGTGTTGCTTGTTTGCTTGTTGTTTGTATGTTTCTTTGTGTTTTTGTTTGATTGTACACATGTTTGATTTTTTTATGTTTCTTTGTTTGTTTGTCTGTTTGTTTGTTTGGTTGGTTGGTTGGTTGGTTGGTTGGTTGGTTGGTTTGCTTCTGCACAATGGTTCGTAGTATAAAGAATTTGAAGAGATCGATATAATACTTACAGGTAACCTCAACCTTAACCTCCTTTCGTAATGTTCCATCACCAGTTCTCCAGACCCAGATGCCAGTGTCTTCTCTGGTCACAGTCTTGGCAAACACGATTCCATCGATACCATCCATGCAATGACAGCCATGACTCAGATTGAAAACACAATCTGCATTTGTCAGACGAGCGATGCAGACGTCTCTCTGTGGAGGGCCTATCTTTGCCTTTTCTTGTGAAACGTAGATGTAGACCGTGTCCTTTTTACACTCGTAGTCAAATATGTCCAATGTAACAGAGATGGAGATGATTGAATGTTCTGCAGCTCTGACGGACATTTCTGGAGTCAAATTTGGGAAGGTGAATTTGCCAACTGTGATAAAAAAAGAAAGAGATTAATATGAATGTAAAGTGATGAAATGAAGATCCGATAAACAAAGGGAAGTAAGCACTCTATATGCATACGGCATGAGTAACAGAGTAAGTGAGAGTTATCCGGAACCATTCCCCTGGCACCTGAGAGAATAACAAGCATTGAAATGAACAAATGACTTCAATCCTCTGATTACTCTATTACACATGTCGTATGCATTTAGAGCGTTTACTTCCCTTCGTTTATCAGATCTCTAAACAGCACTCTGCCTCATCTGTTTAAAATTCTCCTGAAAAAAATGAAACGTCAGACAGACAGACACATAGACTGACAGAGACTGGACATGCCACTGACGCAGGCGTTCGTGCACTCAAGGACCTTACTGACTTATGGCTCAAGTGGATCATCTACAAGTACATATAAACCATGTTCTGCATTCAACTCGAGGTTGATACGCACGCCCATTGGACTTTGCTACTGAAACTGAAACTTGTGAATACGACCTGATTTTACTGGCAATGTAACAGGCATGTCTTGTCGTGGTATCTGGTCGTGGTGTGCTTTTGTTTGATCGTTTTGTGTTTTAAGGTGTTGTGACAGATGCGTAGATGTCGTTTTACCTTTACAGGGTCCATGCTCTTTCTTCGGATGTTCTTCTTTTTGGTCCAGCCAGTCTGTTGCACTGTGCGGGGCTAGAAAGAGACAAATAGAGAGAGAGAGAGAGAGAGAGAGAGAGAGAGAGAGAGAGAGAGAGAGAGAGGGAGAGAGAGAAAGAGAGAGAGAGAGAAAGAGAGAGAGAGATAGAGAGAGAGAGTGAGAGAGATAGAGAGAGAGAGAGATAGAGAGAGAGAGAGAGAGAGAGAGAGAGAGAGAGAGAGAGAGAGAGAGAGAGAGAGAGAGAGAGAGAGAGAGAGAGAGAGAGAGAGAGAGAGTCTGTTCGGTTATTAGTTGGCCAGTGTCAAACGAATTCACGAACCTGACACATTTGCATTTCACATATCCATACATGTTTCCAAACGCATGTACATCCAATACCACGATTCAAAATATATAAAAAATCAGAACAAGTTGCACTCGCAGCAATTAGATAACTGTAACATATGCTCTCTATATTAACGTGAATACGATCCGTCATTTACACTGTGCCTTTGAACAAAAAAATAAATAAATAAACGCACACGTTATACTTAAGTTCAAAGCTGGAGTCATTATCAAGCATTACAATATATAATTTGAACTCTGCAAAAGGTACAACATAATTATCAAGACTATTGTGCAGTGGCAACATTGTAATGAACATGTATTTTTGAAAGAGAAGAATCAGTTACTTACCCGTCTTCTTTGCCACAGTCGGATTCGCCAGAAAATACTCGAGGCACGATATTCCAAGGAATAACAGTCCCGGACCTCTCATTATGTGATGGATTGTGCTTCGTCAGACTCCGCAAATGTCAGACAAGAGCTTGAAGATATTTTTAATTACACTTAGCTGCAGAGGTGCGGACGAATGAAAGTGAGTGAAACCAGCTGCATGATTTAATATCTGCAATCAACTCTCTAATTTCCTTGTGAATGAGTTTTCTTCTAATTCACTGCTTCTCGGAAACTAAGAGATAAATGATACATTATGTACACTAACATCATCATTTGTGTCTGCTTGAAATAACAATAGAAACCAAAACTTCTGTACGTGCGGGGAATTTCTAAAAAAAAAATCGTATGTGACCAGCGATTGTGGTTCATTTTCCCCGGCGACAAAGTGCAAAAGTATGCATGCCCACGCACGGGCACACTTGGGAGATAAAAAACGCTGGCGCTGGACCCGAGGACTCTTCAGACTGGCTCGCTCCCCCAGTATGAAAGTTTTTGTCTTGTGCACGTGGATTTAAAAAAACAACAATATTTATTTATT
>NC_090252.1:46400031-46402531 GCF_037325665.1 Littorina saxatilis
TGCCAATATATCTGGTTCTAATAGCCTGATACACTGGGCACACAAAGACAACATGCATTTCATCCTCAGTTTTATTTGTACAAAAAGGGCATAGCCGGCTTGCTTCCGAATGCGAAAAACGTTGCCTGTGTGCACTGAATGGAGAGACGCCAAGTCTGAACCTGCTGAGAGCTGTCCTGTAGATATTCACTTTTATAAAGTCTAAATAATGTTCTCGTCCGATCAGACTTTTGTGACTGTGGTAAAGTTCAAAGCGAGGACTTTGTGACGTATGGTTGAGCCATTTCAGACAAAAGTTTTCACTTAATCGTTCTTTGAAGGTGCGCAGGAATAGTCTCTCATCTGCCACGCTTCCAAATTGCCACACAAGGCCAAAACCAAGCTCACACAACAAAGACTTAACACGTGTGACCCAGTTGTCATGACCCCTTTCATGCATATTCAATAGGGACAAGTATGCCATCTTAGAAAATCGAACGTCCGGCTGCTTAAGTAAGCGGAACCAATATTGAATGCACTTTGCAGCGGACTCAATGTGAAGTGGATAACGGCCAAGTTCACTGTAAATCATGTCGTTAGGTGTCATGGTTGGTACATTCATAAAAAGCTTGCACGCGTAAAGGTGCACCCTTTCGATCTGTTTATTTTCGCTGTGACCCCAAAGTTCAGAAGCATAGAGCAGTGAAGGAACAATTTGAGCATCAAACAGTTTGAAAAACACTTCGCATGAGGAAATACCACACTTTTTCAGCGTTCTAAGGATTTCCATTGTTCCCTTTTTGCCTCTCGACACAAATTCCTCCGTGCCTATGTTTAAACTCATCATTGTAGAAAAGGTGAAGCCAAGGTATTTATACCTACCAACAACTTCGAGTATCTCAGTGCCTAAGTACCACTTTTCTTTCTCGGATAGATAACCACCTTTACGGAATACCACAACTTTTGTTTTTTCCGCATTAACTTTCAGTCCGAGTCTGTTTGATGATTCGTATAGTGTGGTTAGCTGTGTTTGCAGTCCTATTACAGTAGATGATATGAGGGCGAGGTCATCCGCAAACAACATGAGAAATATTTCTACCTGGTTAGGTAGTAACTGAATGCCCTGTCTCCCTTTCCCGATTATGTCATTTGCGAGTTCATTGATAAAGAAGGTGAACAGAATCGGACTACACATACATCCCTGTTTCAGGCCCTGAAGGCACTGGAAAAAGTCCGTGAGCCCGCCGCTGCTAGTTGAACGAACGCATGCTCTGATATTGGCATACATCGCCTGGAGCATAGTCAGCATTTTCCCTCTCACACCAGTTTTTGCAAGGACAAACCACAGCGCAGCATGGTTAATCATGTCAAAACACTTATAAAAGTCCACGAAGGCCACATAAAGCTTTGAGTTGCGGGAAAACTGTTTCTCGATCATCGCGTACAATGTAAAAATATGGTCTACCGTAGAGTAGGACTTACGGAAACCTGCCTGTGCGTCAGAAATGACGCCATGTTCTTCAGCCCACTTTGTCAGTCTTGTGTTTAGAATGGAAAGAAACACTTTGCTAACACAACTCAATAATGAGATGCCTCTATAGTTATTTGGCATGTCAGGGTCTCCTTTTTTATATAATGGAACTATGACTGCTTTTGTCCACTCCTTTGGAAAGACACCCTTATTGAAAATACTGTTAGTTAATTTTACCAAGAATGGTAGTAGTTTATGTTCTCCTGCCTTTAAAAAGTCGCTTATAATTTTGTCAGTGCCTGCAGCTTTTCCACTCTTAAGTTTCCTTATCGCGTTTTTTACTTCTGCTTCGCTAATAACGCCATCAAGTAAATCATCATATGGTTCATAATCTTCTTGTGTATGGGGTATGTTAAAGTCCAAGGTCTGGTTGTCATTTGCACTGTTATTGAAAAGTTTTGAAAAATGACCCAACCAAGTTTGCTCAGAGATATCGCCACTGACAGTGTGTTTCTGCCTACATCTCCTGATCTCGCTCCAAAATTCACGTGAATCATTCATAACGTTTTGTAAGCGCTCTGTTTTCTGTTCTTTGTGTTGTGTTTGTTTTGTCTGCAACATATTTTTATATTCCTTTCTCTGTGCCAAGTAGGTCTGCTTGTCATTGTCACTTTGAGTTTTATGTGATAATTTTAGTGCTCTTCTTACAGCTCTCTTTTCGGCTAAGCACTCACCGTCAAACCACTTACTGCTTGGATTTGTCATAACCTGTATACTCTTGTGCATGCATGCACCAGACTCAAGAATACTTTTAACAAAAATGTCAAGCGCAGCATCAATATCAGTGTCAATCATATCTGTGGCTGTTCTTAACATGACTAAAGTGTCACTTGATTCAAGGTTCTGTAGGAACTCTTCTGTCTTTTCCCTTTGCCAGACGAATTTATCCAATACTACTGGCTCCTTTTGTTTCGGGACATTTTCTTCACTTGCTCTGACCGATATTTCTAACGGCATATGGTCGGATTCTACTCTGTGCTCGATGAAAAG
>NC_090252.1:46407531-46412489 GCF_037325665.1 Littorina saxatilis
TCGTCGTCAGATTGAATTACAATAACATTAACATGCTTCCATTTGAAACTTCTCGGTCTTCATCGTGGATTGACGCCCTCGAAGTTTCAAATGGAAGCATGTTAATGTGTAATTCACAAACACACAAATAATATTGTCATTGACAACAGGACAGCTTCACGCGAAAGGGGAAGTCATGCAGAGCATTGTGTTCTGCTTCAGTAGAATAGTAATGTCATCATGGAATATATTTATACTTGTTTTTCTATACGCCTGAAATTGCTAGCGTTTCCACGCAAAAAAATGCAGACACTGATTTCAAAGAAATAAATATGTATAGACAAAAAGTCAAATATACAGTACTTACAGTTTTGGACAACCAGCTCAGCAGAACCATTCTGTTGGGCGCCTAGAACAACACACGTTATGTTGCCAGCATCTTCACAACCTACAAGGAACTCAGCTTGTATCCAGGTGTCGCCCCTGTCACTAATACCCAGAGGAACACCTTGGACATTCAGCAGCTACACCTTGCTGGGGTCAATACCATCGGGGTGACCCTTCTCCCATTTGCACGTGACTTGAAGAGTTGTGTTCGGGGCGGCAAAGATCCGATTTGAAGTGATGGCACTCATGCTGATTGCATTGATACGAAGTTCTGTAACTCTGGGTGGGTCTGTTGATAAACGACGACAAAGGTTAGGTCAAGAGAGAGAGGTGTGTCCTCTTTAATTATGGCACAGCTCATTTGAAGAAGTAAATAGCAGGCATATACATCGACAGATAAACTTCAAAACACATCAAAACCGAGGCACACGTACACAAGCACGCATACACATTTATACAGACATACACACACACATGCTGACAGATCTATGTCAACAAGACAACATGCAATATATACAATGTCTGTCTGACAAACAAACATGTACGTCGGTATACATTAATTTTTACGAAACAGTGATTTTATCCAGCCTTCCAAGCAACACACTAATTCCGTGTTTGTTTGCTTTTGTGTTTGTTTGTTTGTTTGATTGCTTGTTTGTTTCTGTATGTGTTGCTTGTTTGCTTGCTGTTTGCGGGTGTGTGTTTGCTATGTTTTGTTTTGTTTTGTTTGTTTATTATTGTTTTATTGTTTTTTTGTTTGTTTGTTTGTATGTTTGTATGTTTGTATGTTTGTTTGTGGGTTGGTTGGTTGGTTGATTGGCCGTTGGTTGGTTGGTTGGTTGGTTCGTTGGTTGGTTTGCTTCTGCATAATGTTTCGTTGTATACAGAACTTGAAGAGATCAATAGAATACTTACAGGTAACCTCAACCTTGACCTCCTTTCTCAAAGTTCCAGGGCTGGTCATCCAGACCCAAATACCACTGTCTTCTCTGGTCACAGTCTTGGTAAATACAATTCCGTCGATACCATCCATGCAACTACACCCCTGACTGAAATTGAAACCACACGCAGCATTTGTCAGACGAGCGATGCAGACGTTTCCCTGTGGAAGACCTGTTTCTGCCTTTTCTTGCGAAAGGTAAATATAGACAGTGTCGTTTTCGCACTCTGGGTATTCGAATATGTCAAATCTAACAGGGATGGCCATGGTTGAATGTTCAGAGCGGGTGATAGTCATGTCTGGAGTCACGTCTGGGAAGATGAATTTGCCACCTGTGAAAAAAATAATGTGATAACACAAAAGAAAAGGTAATTAAAATTTTAAAAAAGTAGAAATAGTGAGATAGAGAGAGAGAGAGAGAGAGAGAGAGAGAGAGAGAGAGAGAGAGAGAGAGAGAGACATATAGAGAGTGAGAAACAGAGAGGGAGAGAGAGAGAGAGAGAGAGAGAGAGAGAGAGAGAGAGAGAGAGAGAGAGGAGTGAGAGAGAGAGAGAGGGAGAGAGAGAGAGGGAGTGAGAGAGAGAGAGAAAGGGAGTGAGAGAGAGAGAGAGGGAGATAGGATACAGTCCCTCTAGATTTTTTGAGTACGGCGCAATGAAGACCGCTGTGCGAGCGCTTGCACTTCGCAAAAACACAGCCAGCCCGCGAGCAGGCGAACACAATAATGACCTTGACACGCGGAACCCTGTGATCACTAACCCTTCCGCGAGAAAGTTTCGCATACTGATAGTCCAGTCTAAAGCGAGCGAGCCTTGCGCTGTTACATTTTGGTTACATAAATATCAGGTTAAACTACACTACTCACAAAAAGTTAAGGATCACTATGAGAAAACAGGTGGTCAATAAAATCAGTTCGCTACTGTTCTTTATTTCTCAGTCAAACCAAATTGTTATGAATTCTTGTTCAGCGGTAAGTGGGCGATGTTGTGTTAGTGGGAAAATTGCACGGGATTCTGTACTACTGAGTTTGGTAGCAAAAGAAAAAGCGGAAACTTGCAAAAAAGGACCTTGTTTTGGACCGTTCAGCCCGAACACATTGCACAAGCCACATGGAAAAACCATTATGCACGTGCAAGCACTGCTGTTTATGTGTGAGATGCTGTCACTTGCTTGGCTTTTTGAGAAGACATACCACCAGTATTAGGCATTTTCTGACAATGCCTCCCCGACGAAAATTGAACGAGTTTGAGAGGGGACGAGCTGTTGCATGGTTCCAAGATGGTGTCCCCAAGCGAGAAGTGGCCAGGCGACTTCAAGTGTCCATCTCGGTCATTGTCAGACTGGTTCAACGTTTCTCAGCCACTGGGAGGGTCCAGGAAAGACGCAGACCTGGGCGACCAAAAAAGACAACTCCACGTGAAGATCGTCTCATTGAACGACTAGCCTTGCAAACAAGAACAGCCTCTTCCAGCATTATTCGAAGGCAGCTGAGGGTGGCTACTAACACCAACATCAGCCAGCAGACCATACGGAATCGCCTTCATGAGTTTAGCCTCCGTTCTCGTCGCCCAGCTGTACGGCCACGCTTAACTCCAGCCCATAGGGCAGCACGCCGCGCCTTCTGCAGACGTCACGTGAGGTGGACACGTCAGCAATGGTCCCAGGTCCTGTTCAGTGATGAATCACGCTTCACCCTGAACCACAACGACGACCGACTGAGGGTCTGGAGGCGCCAAGGGGAACGCTGCATTGACGCCACTGTCCAAGAAAAGGTGGCCTTTGGTGGAGGTTCTGTAATGGTCTAGGGGGCCTTCAGCCTTCACCACAGAACACCCTTGTTTCATGTACAGGGTAACCTCACTGGCCTCCGATACCGGGATGAGATCCTTCGACCGCTGGCTGTGCCTACACCGCAGCAGATGGGACCGCAGGCTGTCTACCAGGATGACAACGCTCGCCCCCACAGGGCAAGGGTGGTCAACGACTTCCTGCAGCAGTCTGGAGTCAACAGAATGGAGTGGCCAGCATGCAGTCCTGATCTCAACCCGATTGAGAACCTCTGGGATGAGTTGGATCGCAAAGTGAGGAGCAACCACCCCCCTCCACCCCCAGGGATGTTCAGCACCTCTACCAGGAGCTGCAGGCTGAGTGGCAGGCGCTTCCACAGAGGATCTTCACCACCCTGGTCAACTCTATGAGGACTCGCTGCGTCGAGTGCCAGAACAGCCAGGGCGGTTACACGCATTACTGAACTTTTGAGAGCATCTGAATGCCATGTCTTGTGATTTCAACGACTTTGTGAAATTAAATTTCGATACGTACACACTTTGATAAAATGTACAGACCAAACGATTGCTCGAAATTGAAGGAAATGTTGTATCGTTATTGCTAAAGCATTGAATTAAACGTTTGCCAAATACCAACGCATTGGCTTTCTTATTTGGAAAGTTATGAATTTGTGTGCAAGTGATCCTTAACTTTTTGTGAATAGCTTAGATCACAATCATTGGCTGTTAGCAAGCGAATGTACAAAAGAAGAAAGATTGAGATTGTTACAATGGAAAATTTTACATAATATTTATCCCACGAATATATTATTAAATAAAATGAAAATTAGAGAAACAAAATTATGTACATTTTGTAAACACATTGATTATGTTGAACACTTTTTTTGGCAGTGTGAGAAGTTGACGTGCTTTTGGGAAAATGTTGTCCATTATATTTTTAGAAATACAGGATTAAATGTGCACCTCTCAGAACACGATATCTTGTTTGGTTATCAACCTAATAATATATGCCAAAATAATAAGGTAATTAATCACATTATTTTGATTGCAAAAATGTGTATTAGTAAATATAAGTATGGTGATAGATACGATTTGAATAGTATATTGGAAAATGAAATGTACATTAGAAGATTGTGAGTACTGTATAAGTCGAGACGAGGTGAAGTTTGTTCATGGAACGTTTGATAATTTGAAGAAAAAAAAAAAAAAAAAAAAAAAAAAAAAAAAGAGAGAGAGGGAGTGAGAGAGGGAGGGAGTGAGAGAGAGAGGGAGTGTGAGAGAGAGAGAGAGGGAGTGAGAGAGAGAGAAAGAGAGAGAGAGAGAGAGGATGGGACAGAGAGAGACAGACAGAGAGAGAGAGACAGAAAGAGACAGAGAGAGACAGAGAGTGGCGTTCGTTACTTAGTTAGATCGCTACTTAGTTGGGTAGCTAAACATAAAACAGCATCAAACGAATTCACGAACTTGACACATTTGCATTTAACTTATTCATGCATGTTTCCAAAATTAAAAATAGATAACACGATCAGAAAAAGTTGCACTCGCAGCATTTGGATAACTGTAATGTATGCTCTCTATATTAACAGGAATACAAACCGTCATTTACAGTGTGCTTTTGAAACAAAAGAAATCAAAGCAACCGTTATACTTAAGTACCAAAATGGAGTCATTATCAAATATTACAATATATCATTTGAACTCTGCAAAAGGCACACTATATCAAGAATATTGTGCAGTAGCAGAATTGTCATGAAATAGGGTTTTTGAAAGAGAAGAATCAATTACTTACATTTCTTCCTTGCCACAGTCGGCATCGCCAGAAAAGACATGAGGCAAGATATTCCAAGGAATAACAGTCCCAGACC
>NC_090252.1:46412689-46420189 GCF_037325665.1 Littorina saxatilis
ATGATACAATTATCGTAAACGGCAAAGCACACATTCACACATGTGATTATTGTTCCTAACACATTTGCAATCTCTGTCTTGCGTTCTCACAAAGCTGCTTGCCTGGGTTAGTGACATGGCAAGCAGATGTGAATAATTTGAATAACTGCCAACACTGGGTCAGGGCGTTAGCAATTTTCTCCCCCCTTTCCTAACCCAGGTGGTGGGTTCAAGTGCTAGTCTTTCGACGAAAAACCGAGGTCCCTTCGTGTACACTACATTGGGGTGTGCACGTTAAAGATCCCACGATTGACAAAAGGGTCTTTCCTGGCAAAATTGTATAGGCATAGATAAAAATGTCCACCAAAATACCCGTGTGACTTGGAATAATAGGCCGTGAAAAGTAGGATATGGGCCGAAATGGCTGCGATCTGCTGGCCGATGTGAATGCGTGATGTATTGTGTAAAAAAAAAATCCATCTCACACGGCATAAATAAATCCCTGCGCCTTGAATTCGTGTGTTGAGATATGTGCGCGATATAAATTGCATAAAATAAATAAATCCCTGCGCTTAGAACTGTACCCACGGAATACGCACGATATAAGCTTCGTATTGATTGATTGATTGATTGATTGATATGATTGATTGAACTTGAAGTCAGAAGCAGCTATGGTGCGCTGGGCTTTTCTAGCTCCAGGACTGAGAAAAGGGAAGGAGCGTATTCTGGAAGCAGAACAAATTATACGTTATTGTCATATGATAGGGTAGTTTCAATTACATTCAGGGGCTCACATCCACGTCGGACATCGGACATACACGGATATTTTTTTCAAATGTCCTATACATTTTTCATCCAAGAGGACATAATTATGTCCTATTCTTTTTGTCACAAAGTGGTCATTGTCCGACTATGTTTTCATCTGATCCGGACATTGTCAGTACTGTCCAATTTACAGTAGTTTGTTTTGCTATTTTATCGATGTTTTGCGAAGCGATGTGTCTTTCCAAGCAGACGAAACTTGGGGAGACTTATGTGCTTTTTATAGATAAGAGCTTCCAAGGGTCGCAACTCGGAATGCTCCGAGCCGGTTGACAGTTGCCTCCCTTCACGTTTTTTTTTTCTTCTGAAAAAGCAACACGAAAATTGGTGTCAGAAAAAAAAAGTCATATTGATTAATTTTTGTTCAGGACGACATGTCCTATCACTTTTGCATTGTCCAGGACATTTGTCCTATGCCACCTCTCATGGATGTGATCCCCTATACATTGATTTCACCTGTACATGACCAGTTCTTCCTCCATGTCTATTGCTTACAATATGAAGGTTGTATTAAATCTTGTGTTTACTCTTTTTTTTTAGGCGTCCGCCCCGTGATCGGGAGGTCGTGGGTTCAAACCCCGGCCGGGTCATACCTAAGACTTTAAAATTGGCAATCTAGTGGCTGCTCCGCCTGGCGTCTGGAATTATGGGGTTAGTGCTAGGACTGGTTGGTCCGGTGTCAGAATAATGTGACTGGGTGAGACATGAAGCCTGTGCTGCGACTTCTGTCTTGTGTGTGGCGCACGTTATATGTCAAAGCAGCACCGCCCTGATATGGCCCTTCGTGGTCGGCTGGGCGTTAAGCAAACAAACAAACAAACAAACTTTTTTTTCCAAGTGGCCATTTCTCAAAATGGCTAAAAACCAGTTAAATGGTTCTGGTTTTAACCCATCGATTAATAATGTGTAATGTGTACGCTATGTTTAGTCATTTTTGTAGTTGTTTGTAATACAGTATTGCCATATAATGGCAGTCTCTACGGCTTTTCCGCCCCATTTTGTAAACCTGCCCAATTGGTTTTGGCAGTGATCAGCCCTTCCTGTGTGAAACTTCCGGTATTATCACAATGTCATTGTTGCCACCGGCGGAGGCGGGGAGGGTTGGTGGTGTGGGAATGGGTGAGGGTGGTATGGTAGACACAAAGCAGCCGCTGTTCAATAATGCTGTGGAGAAAAATGTAGATCCACAAAAAGGCGGTTTGTCATTTGTCAGTGGACTTGGGTATGATAAAGTCGTGATATTTCCCACCTACTCTTAACCGTAATAATATAAACAATGAGTGTGACTGTACACGCTTTCTGAAAATGTGAGTAGGTGTTGGGTGATATCCAGTTTAAAACGTCCTGTTGACCATCTCACTGTAAAAACTTATGCATAATTACACATTTTACCAAATAAAAACTGTGTGTTTTCAAGCCAAATAAACACTGCAATTATATGTTGTTCTGTCACTCATTTGAAGTGTAGGATGGTATTACCCATAACTTGTGCTAATAAATTAGGCCTTACGCGCGCGCGTGCGCGCGCGTGTGTGTGTGTGTGTGTGTGTGTGTGTGTGTGTGTGTGTGTGTGTGCGTCTGTGTGCGGACGTGTGTGTGTGTGTGTGTGTGTGTGGACGTGCGTGTGTGGGTGTATGTGTATGTGTGTATGTGTGTGCTGTGTGTGTGTGTGCGTGTATGTGTATGCGTGTGTATATGGGGGGGGGGAGGTTGGGTTGTCAGCATACTCGTCTGTGTGAAAGCGGGTATCCGGGTGTGGGTGCATACTAGTGTTTCCCTTTCAATTGCCTTATTGTCGCTGTAATTCACAAACCTCGTATCTCAGTGTTTGCTGTTTTGAAAAAACCCACAAGATTAAACTGTTTTGAAAATCACCGTTTCAAACATATTTTCAAGTTATGGGTTAATATTTCATTTAAAACAATGCAATACCATTCCTAATGTGTGTTAATGCCAGTTATTAATAATATTCCATTTAATTAAAAACATATTGAGATATATGAGCTTTAATTTTATCCGAAGGATTCATCCGGAAGTGGTATATACACATTTTTTTATGCAAGCTAAAAAACAACAGCAGGAACCCCGTATATTTCATATTATCCTACATACGTGAAAGAGACACCCGTGAGATAATAATCGTTCAAATCACACGTGTGTATATCATGTAAATGAGATCATGTCAAGCAAGTCTGGCAAGTACCTGTTTTTCCACTGCTTTTGATGCCAAAGTCACCAAGACAAACGTCATTATAGAAGAAAAAAAATTGCGCTCGCTATAATTACCCTCGATGAATCTTTAGAACTAACACGTCACGCCACACTTTCAGAGTGACGTTTCTTTACTTTGACGTAATAGACTGAACGAGGCTTTAGAAGAGATCGAGGTTCCAAAACAAGCGTCTTCAATTTAGCTGCCTCGACTGCCGGACAGTTTCAGTAAAATACACGTAAATACAGTATGTAGGATAAACAGAATACTACATGGCTTGCTGTGTCGTACCAGATTTATAGTGGGGCTCGTATGTTGCAGACGCACTCATAAATCATTCACATCTTGCAACAAACATCATACTTTGTGGTATTGTTCCTTATAATTATTTAAGGGATTTCAGATACAGAGCCACTTCAGAAATTGTTTTTTTTGTCTTTGATAGGGAATAAAAGGCTGCATTTACAGCAGACGAAATTCGTACCAAAAGCGCTCAGCAGTAAATATTCCCAACTCAGCAAATGTAAAATTCTATGGTTTACCATGCACCAGAAGTTGTCTGCTGATAACACATGCATGACATAAATACTCTTATGGGTATTTTTGTGTTCTGGTATTTAATTTGATCGTTTTTAGAATTTTATATATCCGCAGCATGAAAATTCAAGATGGCGGCCTCCGCAACATTGCGTGTTTTGATTTGAGCGAAAACAACGTTTCTGAAGGTAAGTTTTCAAGAATACGCATCCATTCACCAATGTCACATCATTTTACTGTTTAATTCTCCCCTGGGGTCTGTTATTCATCGGGTGAAGCGCTGAAATGCAGAGTAATCTTGCAATAGCTCATCAAGCTGGAAGTTGTGATGCTGATAGATCTAGATCTATCTGTTGATTACAAGTAAGGAAATCATGATCGCCACGCTGGTGATTTTAAACAGATTAAACGAACTTTGAATAAAAGGCGAGGAGAAAGAGATTGTTCATGGTATGATAAATGATTAGTCCTGCCTACGTTAAGGACTTCCATAAGGTGGGGAGGGGTAGAGTCAAAAACTGAGTGAGGGTAGGCCAGATAGTAGGATGACCAGCTGGAGATAAAAACACTCCACTCCCCATGTCTTTACAGTGTTGTGATCAAACTTTCAAAGACGGTAGGTTACAGACAAAAGCATACAGTGTATGCTAATCAAATGAGATAAGTGGTTTTGAAAAATGAAGAGGTACCGCTCTTTGAGTTTTACAATTTTGGTTTGTTGCTTGTTTCTCATCCTTTTGCTTATTTTAAGTTGACCGTGCATTGGTGTGAATTTTATTTTTACAGGATATATACAAGAGTTACACCACATGCCGGTTCCTGGGAACAAGCGTTCTGCATTCATTCCGGTGCCACAGAAGGGAGCCGATTTCACTAGTACTACTGTATCAAGGTTTGTTACCTAATACATCTTAACAGTAAGATTTTTTTATTTGTATTAACTGGAACATGTTTGCACATCATTTGTAAGCGACCTCTGTGAATTTGATGGGTTTAACGTACGAACCCTCACTATGGTCAACATTCTGTTAGCGACTGTTTGAAGCGAATAAATGTAGCGGTCAGAAAGATTCCAGAATCAGTTGGGTCACTGGAAACTGTGTTTGTTTGTTTTTTAACCTGAAACAGTAAGAATTATACGAATTCATGAAATACAATTTTCTTTCATTTTGGTCTGTTGTGTGAAGACTTGCTAACCCGGCTTTGACCGACTCTCTGAGATAGTAAACATTATTCAAATACATTCCAATAAAAATGTCACTTTTCATCTTTTGTGTGAAGGGTACCACAGGCTGATTTCCTGCACCATGGATGTAGAGGAGGCCAGACAGTCCGCTTCTCATTCCAGCTGTGTTGCGGTTTTTTCTGCTCGTGAAGTGTATCGCCACATTGCCAAAGCCATTGGCCAAGAGAAGTCACCCTGTCTGCCCATTTTGCATAGCCTTACAGGCTGTGACACTATGTCGTTCTTCAATGGTATTGGGGAATCAGAAGGCTTGGGAAGTATGGCAAGCATTTGAAGACGTCACTCAAACTTTCTTCAGGTTGTCTGCTCCTCTTTGTAAGCTGAGTACCACTGACAGGGCAGCACAAGAGCTTTTTGGTGTACATTTGTAGGACAAAACCAGCAACGTACTGGGTGTAAACAGTGCTAGACGGTACCTCTTCAGTAAAAAGAGCTGCCAAATTGACCATAATCCCCTTACAAGTGAGGTGCTGCTGCAGCACATGAGATTGAGAAGAGCCATCTACCTATTAGACTTCCAAACTCTGTGGGCTGGCAGTTCAAAGCTGGAAAGTGGGAGTCATTCTGGACGAGCTTTCAAGAGGTATCCAGCGTGTGCCGAGAACTCATGAGGTGTGCCTGCAAGAAGAGCTGTACAACAAAACGCTGCAAATGCTGCTAAGAAGGACTGCAGAGCACAGCTCTCTGCAAATGTGCTTGCATGCCTGTGAAAACTGTCAGCATCTAAACTGTGCAAAAATATTATTGCACCCATTTTCATACCCCAACTCAAACTTTTATTCCTGTGTCATTTTATTCAAACTGTCTATGCCATTAAAGGCTCGCATCTTCGCTATCTGGCACATTTTTTTTTAACATCATCATTTACGCCGTCAAAATAAGGATACCCTTGACGTGACAAAGAGATGTGACAAAAACTTCGGGTACCTTTTAAAAAGCCGACGACAATTCCTGAGGCACAACTGGGTCACTGTTGTATACGAAGAGAAAGTCAACTTGATTATCCATCCAGAACAGGTTGTTTTATTTCGCCATCTTGCATATTTCTAGTGTTGTGCCATTGTACCTACTGATGTATGTGTCGATCTCACGGATGAGATGTTTATGTGTCAAATTTGAGGGATACCCAAGTCAACTAAAATCCATGTATTTTAGCAATGACCAAGTGGGTTGCGTTGAAACTTTCAGGAATGTGTGTCTACGCACGAGGCGTAGTTCAACCGTTTGAGTACACTTTCAAATCTTCACGAAATAATATTTTAAAAACTGCCACAGGTTTGTTGACTTACATCCCACATATTTTTGACTTCGCATGTATATATGACAGATGGTTGTTTCAAGTACTGCCAAAGTTTCTTTTGAGTATAGACACTTGCCGGAATGTGCTAGTTGTGTAAACACATGAGAACAAACAACGTTTTCGAAATACAGCGATTATGAATTTTAGTCGACTTTTGAGTTGATACATTACATTTTTATCAGTTTTATTTTGGGGGTACCCTTATTTGGGCGGCGGTCAAATAACCCATGTAAAGGCCACCTTTTATCTTAAAAGTGTTCCAGTTAGCCAAGTTGAGTGCCCTCAATAGCATACATTGAATATAACAGCACAGGAATGAATGTTTTCGTTTTGGTATGAAAATTGGTGCAATATATTTATTTTTGCACAGTTTAGGTAATCCACAAATTCTTCAACCCTGCCACCCACACCGTCCAATCATTCTCTGCACCAACAATATATGTATTGTTTTGTTTAAAAATGTGTTTGTGTTAGTTTCTATTGCAAGAGAATGTCTTGTAGCATCAAAAATGCCTAAATACCCTTTTATTGGCGGCCATTTTGAAAATTGTAAAAAAACTACTGATTTCTTAATTTTTCACGGTGGCTCTGTATCAGGTTTTGTTAAGCAAAAGCAAATGTCCATTTACGCCAAATTTGCTGTTAATCACATGAAGTGAAATATGCCTAACATACCCAACCGTTTACACTGGCGGCCATTTTGAAATTTTTTTTAAAAACTACCCATTTTTTATTTTTCGCGATGGCTCTGTATCAGGTTTTGTTAAGCACATAAAACTCTTCATATTTGCTTAATTTGGTGTTTGTTGCATGATTTGAATGATTTTGCAACATAGGAGCCCCACTATTACACTCGTTGCTTTTTCAAATAATGAACAGCTCGCTTTCGCTCGCAGTTCAATATTTTTTTTTAAAAAACCTCGTGTAAAAGTGGTACGACACAGCAAGCTATGTAGTATTCTCTATTTATGACATAGTTTCCGTCAAAGTGTAGCACGAAAACCTCGAACGATTAATTTGAGCGGTTGTTTTCCCGCTCACTTCAAAACAATGAAGATACAAGTTTTCTTTTCAGTAACTTGTCTTCACTTCAGAAAGCAGTTGGAGCTACGAGCTTTTATCACGTACCACACGAGGAACATACTAAGAGAGCTTGCTGTTGTTTTAGTTCCCAAACCCTAAACAATTATTGAGATACGAGGTTAGTGAATTACAGCAACGTTATATAGTGTCTTGTCTTCGCGAGTCTTTTTTTTCAGAAACAAGATGTCTTTGCATGGTAAGTGAAGATACTTCCTGCTGTATTGGCCCGGTGCCTTGTCAGACCGAACAGCACACGATCATCACAGCATCCACACTGTACATTCAGAGAAGAAATATCACACAGTCATCACTGGTGTCCGC
>NC_090252.1:46427689-46450189 GCF_037325665.1 Littorina saxatilis
TAACTACCGTTATACACTCACGTCAAACAAAATTAATGAGTATGTACATATGTGACAAGATCCTAAATGTTAACCACACTATTCCACTTTATTTTTGTTGGTGTTAGTCGAGAATAACAGGGCGGAATAACACGTTAATTCTAAATCTGTACATAACCAAAATCAAACATTGTTAACATCTTTCTCTGCGAAAAAGACTATCTAATTTTCTTCATCGCTTATGTAGCCAAAAGATTGCGGTGAACCGAACGATGGACTTAGTAGTGCTGAAACAGCTTTTTCTTGTGTAAATGACTTTTTTTTTTCAGCACTGCGAACACTCGCATATTTTCTTTCCTGTGCACTCCACTTCGCTCTACACTATTGTTTTTGTCAGCGGTTGCGATCTTTCGTTATTTTTATTTTTTTTCCTTCAGATAATATTATGTGTTTTTCATAGAGGGAATAACCAGAAGTCACAAGCAGTAAAATCAGGTCCGAAGAATGTATGAGGCAACAATGGGATCATTTGATTTGAAGGAATGAAGTCACGGCCCTTATTTTGTGGAGGCTGGCATTGTCATGGAGGAGATGGGAGGTCTGGGTTTCGCACTTTAGTCGTTGATTGCTGAACTCGTGAGTAAGGTTGGGTAATACGATTCCTGCATAGTGTGTGACAGTGACAGTTCTGTTAGCAGACAAAAATATAGACAGCAACGGGACCTTGGTGGTCGCAAAATACAGCGAACAGAGGGCGTCTGGTCATTGTGGTCCAAAACACGCTTTGTTTTGTGTTGTTCTGGCAATAATATAGAAGGAAACTAACGTCTCATTATCAGTGACTATATTCATCACAAGTTTTGGTCTACGTGGTTCAAAACGGTTAAGCAGATTGCGTGCAACATGAACCTGTTGCTTCTTCCGTTTCCCTGTCAGCTTATGAGGCATCCCCATTTTGTGGCCAGCTTTTGAAGCTGAAGGTCATTGTGTAGCATTCTGTGGACTGTTCTATTTGAAAGTTTAAGTCTTGCACTATATATGCTCGTATGCACACGTTTAAATCTTAGTTCTTAAGTTTTGATACAGCAGCTACATTAGTCTTGTTTGCAGAGCTGTTCGGACGTCTTGTTGGCTATTCAGAGCTGTTCGGACGTCTTGTTGGCTATTCAGAGCTGTTCGGACGTCTTGTTGGCTATTCAGAGCTGTTCGGACGTCTTGTTGGCTATTCAGAGCTGTTCGGACGTCTTGTTGGCTATTCAGAGCTGTTCGGACGTCTTGTTGGCTATTCAGAGCTGTTCGGACGTCTTGTTGGCTATTCAGATCTGTTCGGACGTCTTGTTGGCTATTCAGAGCTGTTCGGACGTCTTGTTGGCTATTCAGAGCTGTTCGGACGTCTTGTTGGCTATTCAGAGCTGTTCGGACGTCTTGTTGGCTATTCAGAGCTGTTCGGACGTCTTGTTGGCTATTCAGAGTTGTTCGGACGTCTTGTTGGCTATTCAGAGTTGTTCGGACGTCTTGTTGGCTATTCAGAGCTGTTCGGACGTCTTGTTGGCTATTCAGAGCTGTTCGGACGTCTTGTTGGCTATTCAGAGCTGTTCGGACGTCTTGTTGGCTATTCAGAGCTGTTCGGACGTCTTGTTGGCTATTCAGAGTGGTTCCCTTTCCCCCCATTTTTGATTACCCTTTTCTTCTGTCAGATTGTAAATTATGTAGCAGCTTTGATTCATGTAACGTTCTTCACTTTTGTAGAAATGTCCTTTGTGTCATTACCCAGCTACACGCTTTCACAGAAGAGGAGTTGTTCATGGTGCTTGACAAAAGAACCCGTTTTGAAGCATTACCCAAAAGTGACGTATGTTGATGTCTCGTCTGTTATGACGTAGCAACCTAATGGCGTCATATCATAGAGGTTAACCTTTCAAATGATATATTATTTTTGATGATCAGTTACTTGAAACATTACTATTAGCGTTTTGATCATTTTTGTTTGGATTATAACTCGTACAAATCTCTCGGTTTAATCGCACTAAAAAAAATTAAAAAAAAGGACAACTGATCTCGTTGTTGTGCTAAGCTTTCTCCAGTTACAACTGTGTTAACCTTAGTTAGAACATGTAACACAATATCACAAGGACATTGACTAAAATATACCAGTAACAAGTACACATGGTTCCAAAGTGCCATAGACGTCACAAAACAGTGCCACGTCAGTGACGCAATGTGTGCACAACAAAATTGGGACAAACAAACACAAATCACATGGTTGACTCCCACATTTAAAAGCTAAGAAAACCAGAAAAAAGGAATAAATCAACCGATCGGTTCATCGCCACAAAACAAGTGTCTACCCAAAACGTCACTGACGTGGCACCATTTTGGGGTGGACAATGTTTTGAATATATCTAAAAAAAAAGTATTATCAATTGATATTTGAAAAAGAGATCAAACGATAGTTTTAGGCTTCTGTAGCAACTTTGACTAATTTTCGAAACCAAAACAATAAAAACTAGCACACGCGATGACGTTCTTAAAAGCTGTAATAAAATGACTTCACACGGCGTGTTCCCAAATGACATCAAAACAAAATGACGGCATGCAAGGGGAGTGAATTAGAGACAAGAGGTGAATGGTATGAGTAACTATTAACGTCTCTTGTGGCGTATGCACGGTTAAAAGGCCGTCAATTCCATTTTGAATTTCAGGCTCAGGTCAGTATTTCTTTTGGAATTGCCCTATACATTTTTGTTTGGTGCCCTATACATGATTTTATGCGTGTGCTTGTGTGTAAGTGTGTGTGTAAGTGTTTGCGTGTGTGTGTGTGTGTGTGTGTGTGTGTGTGTGTGTGTGTGTGTGTTGTGTGTGTGTGTGTGTGTGTGTGTTGTGTGTGTGTGTGTGTGTGTGTGTGTGTAACATTAAGTGTTTATTTTAGAGGGTGGGTGTCAATCACAGAGATATAGAATTATTCTATATATCTGTGGTGCACGTATTTCTGTTATCCTCCGGAGATGCCACGAGCATTCATCAATTCCCCACGTGTTAACCAGCCCACTTCAGGCAGTGTAACTTCCTTATTTCACTAGATCAGTGGAGCTGTTCAGCCAATCAGTGGAAGTGCAGCAACAAACGCTGTGTTTGGTTGTATAGTCGCTGTAACGGACATGACTCCTGTGGGGATGGAAGTGATGAGGAACACTGCGGTAGGTTGTGTGTGTGTGTGTGTGTGTGTGTGTGTGTGTGTGTGTGTGTGTGTGTGTGTGTGTGTGTGTGTGTGTGTGTGTGTGTGCGTGTGTGTGTGCGTGTGTGTGTGTGTGTGTGCTCGCGCGCGCGCGCGCGCGCGTGTGTGTGTGTATGTGTGTGTGTGTGTGTGTGTGTGTGTGTGTGTGTGTGTGTGTGTGTGTGTGTTGTGTGTGCGTATGTGCGTGTGTTTAGACGTTTATGCATATGAAACTATTGGCATACGTATTTGAAAAAATACATTAAGTTTATTCAGATATGGAAATTACATTGATCTTCTGTATGACGAATTACCAGGTAGAGTTCAAATAGACTGTCCACGCTATCTGATGGAAAACCAGAACCGCGATTGCTATTGCCGCTCACACAACGTGTCAGGGTCCCGCACCGTGTTCTGGCAGGGACACGACTCACCGACATTCATCTTAGTTGACAGGTACCTGTTTCTGCGCAATGTCACCCGTGCAGACAACGGCACACAGTACACCTGTGTGGTCATCGCTGACGGTGTCAGGGAAGAAGCGGTCTACACTCTGCGTGTTGCATGTAAGAGTCAACGCGTTTTGAATGTCCAGTTCATGTAGTTTTACTGTTAAAAGGAATGGTTGAATCTGTTTTTTTCTGAATATCGTTCTGAATGTCAAGTCACTAAAAAGCCTTTTATATACATGTGTATACTGGTTGCTGTTGTTTTCTTTCAAATTGACAAACGTTATAGTTTGGTAAAAGTAAACATATGTCAACGGCAAACATTGGGCTGGAGAGTCGACATTACATGTTGATTGATGGTTCCCCTGCATCAACAGCAATCCATTAAGACACAAGCTCACAACACATATTGTTTTAGCGTTGTACACTGTCCTCTGAAACAAAGTTGTCTTCAATTTGAGGCTACATGTTTCGTTTTTGTCTATATTTTAACGTTCGATAAATTCCCTTTTTTTGTTTTTCTATTCAACAAGAGAATGATACACACTCAGAGTGACCTGAACAAAACGCTGCTAGATGTCTTCATTTTTTAATGTATGATATGTTTGTATTTACCAGACGGCCCGTTTGATGACCACATGAGTGTCGGTCCATCCTACGTGGTCAGCAACGGGTCACAGCCGGTCACCCTGACCTGCAACGCTACCAATGTCTATCCAACACCTCGCTACACCTGGCGTGGCGTCACCTGTGAGAAGCAGTCTCCACCAAACACCTGTACCTTCACACCTGTCCCTGCATCTGATGATCTAAGAAACGTCACCTGCACAGCAGTGAGCTTGGCTGCTGACATGTCTGGCCGTTCATCCGCCTCTATGACCATTCCGCTGAACTTTGTGTGTGAGTACAACCAACTGGAAATAGCCAGACTAAGCCTTAGCAAAAGTAAACAATGATTTTTGTGTTTATCTTAGCCGTGCTTGGACACATAGTGACCGTGCACATGACACTGTTCAAACTTACGGCCAGCATAAAATATGGAAACAAATAAATGCGACATTTTGTGTATCCAACTTAAAACAATGCAGTCTATGTCATTTCATTCAAACTTCACATGTCGCGAAATGCATTTAAAACGAGGCTATACCGCACACTTGTCGTATCAGATGTCCTTTTCATGGGTCACGTGAAAGCCGCTTAAATGACGGTACCGCCAACAATTGACCCAACACATTTGTAAGGAGCCAGTAAAACAATTCATGAAAACGTAGAACAGATATTACTCGACCTTTGCTTCATACGTGAAGAAAGTGCAGTTAGTTATCTACTCTGAAGAGGTTGATTCGTATGGCAGTCCTTCATATTTATTATGTCACACCGTTCCTGCTGATGCAGGTGTATATTGTATGGATGGTCGAAAACAGGAGGCTTTGGTGTCCAATTTGGTGGGTATGACAGCAAAAAGCGCCGGTTCCCCGTCATCAAATTAAAGAACTGCATCTTACACGTACCAGTCAACTCACTCGCCTACCTCGCTTGATATACATCCGGGCTCCCTACTGTCACACTTTTAAAACTTTGAATTGTACTGGCTTTGTCTTCATGATACAAAATATGTCCTGTTTTAACAATGTTTGTCTCACAAGCTGTCAATTTATTATTTCGATTATACAAGTTATGTATATTGCCATAAAGAGACTTCCGATTAATACCGATACTTCCATGCACAAAGAAATGTGTTACACGACACTTGAGATTGCCACAAGTTCTCAAATGTCATATAGTTGTGTTCTTTTATTCTACGTCGCCCGTCTTCGCAGCAGCAGAAAACAACTCGTCAAATTGAGTTCGAGGATTTATTTAGCATTCCATACATACAACTGCACATCGTAGCAGAACTCAAATAGAAGCTTTTTTACATACAAATCGCGCTGGCATATATAGTAAATACTCAATCTCGAGAATATTCCAGACCGAACATGATACAACTACATTATAGGAGCCGTGCATGGACTAAACTAGCGACATTCTCTATGACGTACATCAAAAGCGCCGACGCACTTAATCCGAACGAACGCCACGAACTCACGACTAAAACAGCGTGGTAAACAACTTGTTTTGACAGGACTAGAAAGTTCACCTGCATTCTCGTCCAAGCATAAATATTGTGTTTACAAAATATAATATCGGTACTTTCCCACAAAGTACAAATAAGTCAACTACATGCAACACACAAAACTGAACCAAAGCTCAGCAACGGTAGCGTTTCCTAACATTACCCCCAACACCAGAAGAAATTTACCTAATTTCTTTCAATCATTGAAACGCTACCTGTACACATATTATGTATACATAACAGATTGAAATCCAGGTATGTACATTAGTCTGTTGGAGAATGAACACAGTTTTACTCACATACTCGGCTGAGAAAATCTGCTCCAACATTGTCTGAACCTTTGATCGATTCCACTCGCATATCAAAGTTCTGCAAGTACATCACCCACCTCATGATACGATTATTCACAAACTTCGCAGAGTTCAGGTAGGTGATGGGTTTGTGATCAGTCTGAAGCACGAATTTCACCCCCTGGAGGTAGAGTTCAAATTTCTTGATTCCCCACACGATGGCTAAACACTCTTTCTCCATGGTCGAGTAGTTCTTCTCGGCTCCTGACAACTTCTTGCTGGCATAGCTGACCGGAAACGGTTTACCTCCATGCTCTTGCATCAGCATGGCGCCGATCCCTTCGTCCGATGCGTCTGTACGCAAGATGAACTCTTTGGCAGTATCAGGAAGGCGTAGCACCGGGTCTCGTGACATCAGGTCGCGCACGGTCTGGTATGCCTTCTCCTGAGCTGGTCCCCAAAGTATTCGGTTGGGGCATCCTTTTCGGGTCATGTCCGACAAAGGCGCCGTTATGGCGGCGAAGTTTGGAATGAACTCTCTGTAGTACCCAGCCAATCCAAGGAAGGATCGCACCTGCTTCTTGGTTTTAGGACGTGGCACATTGAGGATCTTGGTGACGTTTTCCAACAAAAGCCCCTTTTGACCTTCCTTCAGTGAATGACCTATGAAGTCAACGTTGTCGGTCCCCAAAATGCACTTGCTGGGTCTCACGGTCAGATTGGCTTTTGTCAGGCGGGAAAACAGTTCCCTCAAAGTCTCCAGATGCTCCGCAAAGGTCTCCGTGTGGACTAGCAGATCATCCCAGTAGTACACAACATTCTTCATTCCTTTGAGCATTTTTCGCATTCCCCTCTTAAGGGTAGCACCACTGTTCACCATGCCAAAAGGCATCCGCAGGCACTCATACGTTCCGTCTGGAGTTGCAAAGGCGGTCTTTGGTATGTCCTCTTCGCGCACAGGAATCTGCCAATATCCCTTGCTGAGATCGATCTTTGATACGATCTTACTGCCAGTCAACCGTCGGAACAGATCAGCCGCCGTCGGCATTGGTTCAGGGTCAAACACGGTGATCTTATTCACTTTCCTGAAGTCAATGCATACCCTGTTTGTACCGTCTTTCTTCTTGACAACAACAACGGGAGATGAGTAAGGGGATGATGACTCACGGATGACCCCCATCTTCAACATGTTGTCGATGTCCTTCTTCAAGGATTCCCGAGCCTGAAACGGGATAGGGTATGGTTTTGAGCGAACAGGAACGTCAGATGTGAGGTGGACTTCATGTTCGACCAAGGACGTAGAGCCTGGAACATCAGAGAACCTATGGGTGAAGTCGCCCATAAAATCATGCAGCTCCTTATGCTGATCTTCTGTCAGGTCAGGTCCTAGCTTGACGTCATCCACTCCCTCTTTCTTGTGGAGGTCTCCCAACTCCAGTAGTTCCTCACCGTCGAACTCGTCTAGTTCGGCTGGTTCTTCCACCATTGCTGCGACCTGTACTGCTTCCGGAGGTCTCTCCACATACAGTTTCAGGAGGTTAGCGTGGTAGATCTTGGACTTCTTGCCGACATTCACCTTGTAGTCGTTGATCCCTACCACGGCCTCAACCTCGTATGGGCCTTTCCACTGCATCAGTAGTTTGTTGTGATCAGTGGGAAGCAGTATCAGCACTTTGTTACCTGGTGTAAACTTCCTGTTTACGGCTTTGCGGTCGTAGTAGTGCTTTCCACTATCCTGAGACTTTCTCAAGTTCTCTCGAGCAATCTCGAGAGTCTCCTCCAGTTTCTCTCGCAACTCGAACACGTACTGGTAACTGTTCTTCACTTCAGGTGTGTCCACATCTTTCGTCCACAATTCCTTTAGTATCTGCATCGGGCCTCTCACGGTCCGCCCGTACATCAGCTCGAACGGGGAGAATCCAGTGGACTCTTGTGGCACCTCCCTGTATGCAAACAGCAAGGCATTGATGTGGCGATGCCACTGCCTTGGCTGCTCACTGCATAGTTTCTTCAGCGTGGACTTCAGCATCGTATTGAATTTTTCGACCAGCCCATTGCACATCGGGTGATAGGGTGTCGTAGTCAAGTGACGAATGCTCAGCAGCCTGTTGACCTCTTCCATGCATTCAGAGACAAACTGTGTCCCCAGGTCTGTGAGGATCTCTTCAGGAACCCCAATTCTGCTGAAAATGTCCACAAGTGCCTCGGCAACAGTCTCGGTGTCAATTTTCTTCAGAGGCACGGCTTCTGGGTACCTGGTTGCATAGTCTACCAGGGTCAGTACCCAACGATGACCTTCTTCACTTGGTGGTTTGATCTCGCCGATGAGGTCAATGGCCACCCTCTTGAAAGGTCGGTCGATCAAAGGCATCTTCTGCAACGGCACTTTCGGGACCCTTCCTCGAGGTATGGTTTTCTGGCAAATATCGCACGATCGGCAGAATCGAGTCACATCTGCATGCAGTCCTGGCCAGTAAAACGCAGCCTGGATTCTGTCCGATGTCTTCTTGACACCCAGGTGACCTCCCATAATAGAGTCGTGGGCCACCTCCATCACCTGGCGCCTAAGTGGTTGAGGCATCAGAACTTGACGTAATGGCTTCCCACCGTTGACTCTCGCGTGCTGGAACATTCTATACAGAATCTTGGCCTTCACTTCAAAGTGCACAGTGCCTTCGCCCTTGGTCATCTCCTTGACAGGACGACTCCTGTACTTTGTTAAGGTCGAATCAGCTTCCTGTAGCTGAATCAGCTGATCCCTGTCCACGACAGCAGTTGCAGAACTGTTGGTGACCCTGAGTGGCGTAGTTGTTTTGTTCTTCTTCGCCTGGGCTCTGGTCGTCACAGCGCATACAACCTGCGGCTGGTCGCGGCGATGCACAGTTGCTCTGTCATCTCGTAACAGTTCGCTGATATCTTCATTCGCGAATGGCAGTGGGTCTTCCTCCTCAACAGCAGGCTGAGCTGCGCCCATTCTCCATTCGACATCAGGGTCATCAGGACGTCTCGCACCCCCAATGTTCCCAATTAATAGATCGTACAAGGGCTTCTTCAGGCAGACGGCCTCAACTTCTCCGGTGAAGTATGGAGTATCTATCTGGATCTTTGCCACTGGTGCCCTCACGCATTTGCTGTCAGCCATGAGCGTCCACTTGAAGTCACCAGTGAACTTCTCTGTTGGCACCAGATCCTCTTTGACAATGACTCCATTGCAGCCCGAATCTCTGAGAACAGTCACTTCCTGCTTCTCAACAAATCCCTTCGACACGGGCATGTTCGACACTGACACAGCTGCGCTGGCGACGACAGAGATTGACTTGCCATTGGCGAGTAGAAGCTGGCCATCAGATAGACATTCTTCCACGTCCGATGGTGTATCCACTTGCTCGGCAGCCCTTGGGAATATGACGCTGCTCGCACATACTTGTTGGTTCGAGCCACTCATTTGCCTCTTGTTGTCGTAATATCTCCGTCGATGTTCTTGCGCTTTGTCATTGTCATGTCCGTTATTTTTCTTTTGGGGACAGTTGGCGACTCGGTGGCCCTTGGCATTGCAATGGAAACACGTTATGTTCTGCCCTTCATTGGATGATGGTGCGGACTCAGTTTGTCCCTTGTGAGGTTGGTTTCCCTGGTTCCCGCTCTTCTGGAAAGGTTTCGATGACTTTGACGTCCCCAGGGTCCTTCCATGAGCAATGAGATAACGCTCAGCAGCATCAGTAATGTCCTTCAAACCCCGCAGTTTTTGCTCTTCCAAGCGGGTCGCCAGGTCCTTCGGGCAGGCATTAAGGAACTGCTCCTTCACGATCAAGTCCCGCAGACTCTCGTATGACTGCTCTTCACCTGATAACTCCACCCACTTCTGCAGGTATGACGACAGGCGCT
The DNA here is from genome assembly GCF_037325665.1 of Littorina saxatilis. Classification (NCBI taxonomy): domain Eukaryota; kingdom Metazoa; phylum Mollusca; class Gastropoda; order Littorinimorpha; family Littorinidae; genus Littorina; species Littorina saxatilis. The sequence continues at coordinate 46,437,623 of NC_090252.1, forward strand.
CCACAAACTGGCTCGGTGTCTCTCCAGACAATGGCTGGCATTCGCGGAAGCGTTGACGGTAGCCCCTTTCAGTGAAGTTGTAGCAACGCAACAGAGCTTCCTTCAGTACATCATAGTCTCTGGCGTCATCATTTGAGAGTCTAGTGTAGACCTCAAGTGCTGCCCCAGTCAAATGTGCGCTGAGTTGAATCGCCCAGTCGTCGCGCTGCCATCTAGCACTCTCAGCGAACCTCTCGAATCTTGCAAGGTAGCAGTCGATCTGGTCCTTCCCGTCAGCGAATGCTGGAAGTTTCGGTGCCCTGTGTAGCATTTGCTGCTGGTTATCTCTTTGGCGTGGTGCCTCGTGCTGATTTTGAACACGCACCATTTCTGTCTGAAGCTCTAAGCGCTTGGTCTCCATTTCTATCTGGAGCTCTAAGCGTTTCAGCTCCATTTGCCTTTCTTCACGCTGCGCTTGTCTTTCTTCACGCTGTGCTTCTCTTTCTTCACGCTCACGCTGCGCTTGTCTTTCTTTATCTTCACGCTGCGCTTGTCTTTCTTCACGCTCACGCTGCGCTTGTCTTTCTTCACGCTGCGCTAGCAGTTGTGTCTGGGACTCGACGAACTCCGTCAGCTGCTTGCCTTTCAGTCCCAGTTCAACTCCTTTTGCCCAGAACTCAGCCATTCTGGTCTTTTCCGGTGCGTTCGTCTGTATTCTTTCACAGCCCCGAACGTAGACGAATGTAGTCTTCTAAAAGAACACAGTCTCTACCGCACCTCCGATGCTTCTCTCGTCGCTGTTCACCTTCGTAGACGCAGGCTGCCACCCTCCTCGTCTAACGTGACGGCGCACTCTGCTCACGATACGTACACGACGTACCCCAGTCGTATTTCGTAGTATTAATGCACTAGCTCCGCGACGAAGTCCGTCTCGTCCAAACGGCAGCTTACCTCTGTAATCCCGATACACTCCGGCGTCGCTCACCGTACCGAGCTGCGGCGATTACCAAACTCTTCACCAGTCACACCGAATCCACGGTTCCGTAGTCTCAATACTGATCCCTCAGGATACACCCGATTGATGGCTACCTCCTGTGACTGTCTTGACACTAGTCCTTGTTGCTGGAAAACCCTTGGCGTTAAACGTAGATCCTTGGCTTGGCCCCCAATTGTTACACGACACTTGAGATTGCCACAAGTTCTCGAATGTCGTATAGTTGTGTTCTTTTATTCTACGTCGCCCGTCTTCGCAGCAGCAGAAAACAACTCGTCAAATTGAGTTCGAGGATTTATACGACTCTGACTACAGGCAGGAGGTAGATAGGTTTGTGGGGTGGTGTGAAAACAACTATTTAGAGCTTAATGTGGGGAAGACAAAGGAAATGATAATGGACAACAGGAGGGGGGAACATGTACACAGGGAGATAGTGATCAAGGGGGAGGTCGTAGAGAAGGTAGAGCAGTATAAGTATTTGGGGGTGATTATAGACAATAAGTTGACATGGAAACCAAACTATAATGCCTTTGTGAAGAAACTCCACTCTCGCCTGTACTTTTTGAGAAAACTCAGGTCTTTTAACATCAGACAAGAAATCCTTCAGATGTTTTACACTTCAACGTGCAATAGTGTGTTGTACTTTGGCTCCGTGTGTTGGGGTGGCAACATCAACAAGCAAGACAGGGATAGATTAGATAAATTCATCAGGAAAGCAAGTGGGGTGGTTGGGAGGAAGCAGGACAATTTCACATCAACACATGAACGACGACTGACTGACAAGGTACAGCAGATTTTGGCTGACGACTCGCACCCACTCAGACCGGAATTTGACAGTAGACGGACAGACAGGAGCAACAGATTCAGACAACCAACCGCAAGATCCACACGCTACAGAAATTCGTTCATTCCATCTGCAATTCACATCTTCAATTCTCAGGTGGGGCGGTAGATGCTGGTGTTGTCGCTCTGATGCACGGGGTCAGTGTTCTGTATTGTTTCAGTATTGTTGATTTTGTTTTGCATTCTACTCTCTTAGACAATATGTGATAACCGGCAAGGTGCTGACTTTCTTTTGTGCATTGTTGATGGTGAATGCATGTTAATTTATTTGAATATACTTTCTTATGTGATAACCAATGTGCTATATTTTCTCAGGACAAAGAACAAATGTTTATTTTGAATGTTTTATGTATGTTATTATTACGGACACAAACGCTCAGCAATGTAATTTCTCTTTTAGAGATTAATAAAGTTATTGTATTGTATTGTATTGTATTGTATTGTATTTAGCATTCCATACATACAACTGCACATCGTAGCAGAACTCAAATAGAAGCTTTTTTACATACAAATCGCGCTGGCATATATAGTAAATACTCAATCTCGAGAATATTCCAGACCGAACATGATACAACTACATTATAGGAGCCGTGCATGGACTAAACTAGCGACATTCTCTATGACGTACATCAAAAGCGCCGACGCACTTAATCCGAACGAACGCCACGAACTCACGACTAAAACAGCGTGGTAAACAACTTGTTTTGACAGGACTAGAAAGTTCACCTGCATTCTCGTCCAAGCATAAATATTGTGTTTACAAAATATAATATCGGTACTTTCCCACAAAGTACAAATAAGTCAACTACATGCAACACACAAAACTGAACCAAAGCTCAGCAACGGTAGCGTTTCCTAACAAAATGATTCTACCAAACGCTTGCTCTCCATGGAGAGCACATCGGGCATTCCCTAGCGGTAAGCGGTAAGCGGTTAAACGAAAGGGCGTTTGTACTGTATGTAAAAAGCCTGGTGGTGTGTTTGATCAGACTAATGGACGTAGGAGAGTTGGCCTTAACGTTGGGGTTCGACAAATATTGCTTTCATTTATTTATTTATGTTGTTGTTGTTGTGGGTGGATAATTCGAGCTACATTTACATGTTTAGGTGTGCTGAGGAGGCCATAGCGAGTAGTTTCCGTCAGGTTTTGATGACACTAGTTTCCGTCAGGTTTTGATGACACTATAGTTTCCGTCAGGTTTTGATGACACTCAGTGTACGTCTTGTTTTATTTGAACACTTTGCAATAGGCATCATTTGACGTGCCAGGCAAAGCTCTTCAATCACAATGTATTCCCATTTACTCACAGAAATTGGATTGTTATCGTTCTGAAACTTGACTTGCCTAAAACAAATATTTCTCTTACACCAAGGTGGCAATTTGTTTCGACAAGATTTGAGATTGTATGAAGCGTTATTTTAGCGTTTCCATATCGATCAACTCGAATGATTTTGTAAGTGCCACACATGCATTAAATAACTGTCACACACATATTGTTTTAATGTTTGCCAGACAAGGTGGCTGTGGAAAGCCTAATGCTGAACGGTACAAACATGACGATGACAGTAAATGGAGACGACCAGGCCACGCTTTATCTGGTGTGTGGAGTCTATGGACGACCTGTCTTCACCACTGTAACTATCGCAACAGGCAACACCACCTTCGCTCCTTCTGACATTCAGTACCAGACTACAGGGAAGTGGTACTTTGAAGCGCAAATAACTCTGTCAGAAGTCCAGTGCCATGACATGGGGACCTACATCTGTACTACTGACAACGGATTTGACGAACCTGATTCAAAGAGCATCTTGCTAAACGTCAGATGTGAGAGACTGATTACAATTTATGTCAAGAAATATAATTGTATCTGTTCATCTTTGTTCTACACTTTGTTTCCCAATTTGTTTTCTTCTTCATAACAACAACATCAACAACAACAACAACAACAACAACAACAACAACAACAACAACAACAACAACAACAAATCAGTGCACCGTTTACCTTGTGGAAACAACATATGTCCTTTTAGAGAAACAAAATTGTCATTCATTGACTAACATCATACCGTTTTGAAATTAAAATAGTCCCAGAGCATCACAATTTTAAAATTGCGTGATCACTGATCATCAGTAAACTGTTTGCAGCAGACACTTTCAATTGTTTTCATTTTACTTTTATATACTGTAGTACGGCGCTATGAACACGGTCTCTTATAATTATCATTATAAGTAAACTATATTGTTTGCAGCAGACACTTTCAATTGTTTTCATTTTACTTTTATATACTGTAGTACGGCGCTATGAACACGGTCTCTTATAACTATGCGCTTTAAACAAAAACATGTATTTTTGGTTATTAATTAATGATGTTTTAAAATAATCTATATTTTGGTCATATTTGGAGGCAGCCGCTTCATACACCTTTTTTGGTCAGAAGCACGACAGCGTGTAAGATATCAATACTGTGTGCAGGTTCTGTTTCAAATAGTAAATGTCAATTCTTAACGAGGTTAATGTTCACCAGCCTTTTACTTCAGTTGCGGAAATGTTTCGGTTCAAAATAAAATTATTTGTAAGACATTATTGTTTCAGGTCCACCAAGAGCCATCTCTCAGATACATCAACACAAAACAGAAGGACGCCTGGACTTCACTATGGAAGCGTACCCTGCGCCAGATACGTTTTTCTTTATTCATTTTGGAAACCAGACAAACACCAATGTTTCTTCTGACATGTTTGCCCCGAGGTGCGAACAAGATCAAGTGACCGAATACAAAGTAAACTGCCATGTTGGGCTCCGCCATGTTCCCTCGGGACTCTACGGAATGTACGTAGACAACAGCCTGGGTAGTGCTAATTTCACCTTCTTCGTCGATAAGAACCAAGGTAAGGTAACAGGTTCAAGTGACAACTTGGTTTGACAATACTGTGTGCCAGCCTTTGTCTGGTTATGCCATTCGTGTGATAAACTATGCAGCCATGTTTTGCAAATCGCGGGTAAAAAGCAGTTTTCTATTTTGCCATCCTGAAACATTGGTGACCCTCACACTGTTACCAGACACTCCCCGGACTTATATTAAGCCTAGCGCAGAACCGCGCGAGGTGACATGCGACTCATTTCGTGGTGGAGGGTCACCTTAGTCACAGGCTTATAACTCAAACAGTTTTCGCTCTTTTCTAAAACGGTTTTCACCACTGGATAGAGCATAACAAACTCTTTATGAAAATGTACAAATATGAAAATCATGCAATGGTGACATGCAACTCATTCCGTGGTGGAGGGTCACATATGTGCTAATAGTTTTCTTAAAAGCACTTCAAAACATTAAATAGATTATCATTAATTGCGGCCATACGCATTGTATTAGGTAACGTGGATACTTCGTTTTGCCACCGTCATAAACGAAGACATACACAATGCAGATTTAATTCGTGTACGTTTTTATTCTAGGAGACGAACTAAGCCAACAGTCAGACGCAGTGTGGCCAGCCACTGGGGGAGGGGTTGCATTGCTCTTCGTCGTCATCGTTGTCGTTGTTGTTGTCATTCTGTGGAAACAACGAAGTAAGTTTCGGAACAATTGTTGTGTGTGTTTTCATTGAAATACTCCCTTGGTAGCTTTGTGTATGGGGATGTGTGTGCGTGCGTGTGTCCGTGTGTTTCCGTCCATCTTTCTGGCTGTCTGTGTGGTGTGTCAGTCTTTTCATTTAAAATATTAATTGTTTTGTTTGTAGAGACTATCCTACTCTTGTTATCTCTTTGTATTACTGTTCTTGTTTTTTTCTATTTTCTCTTTCTCTCGCGTTTACACACATACAACACACACACACACACACACACACACACACACACACACACACACACACACACACACACACACACACACACTCACACACACACACACACACATACACACACACACACACACACACACACGCATACACACACACACACACACTAACACACACACTAACACGCGCAGAATAACTAACACACACTAACTCACCCACACACACACTAACACTGACACGCACATTATGCTCTAACTTTTGAAAAGTTTGTAAGTTTTTTTTTTATCAAGCTCCTTCTGTTCACAAACCTTTTGCAATTAGTGTGCCTTTTATTGTCGATGCCTAATTTACTCGATGTTTCCATGTCATTTTGTGCAGCCTCCACTGCCACAAACCCTGAATACGACAGAACCTCTCATTTCTACGAAGACATTGACAATAACCCCCTGAGTGCGCTGCAGCCAGTAATGAGGGACCCTGCGCATGACAAGCCGCTATACGAAAATGCGAGAGTGCTTTTGCCGCACAAAAAGGGCACTGTCATCTACCAAAACGCCAGAGTAGTTGTGCCACCCCAAAAGGACTCCGTCATCTATCAGAATGCTTCTTAGATGCAATTCTATTTAACTATGTTACTTAGCAAATGCTATGAATACAGGTACAGAAAATAATGATACATGATTCCTTTCCATTGGAATAATATTAGTTTGTGTTAGATTGTTTTGGAAACAAAGCTGATCAGGCAAAAATGATTTGTTTGCATACCTTTTTCTTGATATAAAGTGGTTATTTTTACATGCAAACTAACCTATGCATACGCAAAATAAACACAGATCTATCTGTATGTAGGTTTGAAGCAATGGGAAGGCAATCATAACACATAAAACAAGTCGCATGAGGCGAAATTACAACATTTAGTCAATCTGTCGAACTCACAGAATGAAACAGAACGTACTGCATTGTTGTCACCAAGACATACCATCTACGTCAATCCCCGCGGCAAGAAAATCGCTCACGTTTTCCGTGCAACACGAAATGAAATTGAAAGGCCAGAAAAGCGCAATTTATAGCGTATTGCAGTAAGCAGGAAAGCGTTCTTTTCTGTGTTCTGTTTAACTTTCTGAGCTTGTTTTGAATACAACATATTATATCTATATGTTTGTTGAAACAGGAAATGATAAAGAATAAGATGAACTAATTTTCGGATCGATTTCTTCTTCTTCTTCTTCTTGGCGTTCGCAGAGGTTACACAATCAGTCCAGCACTGGTCGTTTTGTCCAACTCCTGTCGACTGCCGTATAGTTTGGTCTGCAAGGGGGATCGATTTCTTAAATTGTAATTGCAGTACTAATTAACCTACATTCGTTAATTGTGATCACATTATAAGAGTCAACATGACAAGTGTATATAATTTTAGATTCAGAATTTGGTCAAGATTACGATGCAATCATTTTCAAATCTGTTTGCGAAACATTGATTTTAATGACAACTTTAATGAGCAAACTAATTAACTAAGTTTTAAGCTTTCGAGCTGCAATGCAATCCCATTGTCCGGACTTTGTCAAAGATTGCTTGACTAAAATGTCAACTAATGTGGTTGAAAAATTAGGGGGTGACAGGGCGGCATCATCTTTCATTAAAAACCAGATATGACGTCATCAAAGATATTGATTAAAAAAAAATCAAAAACAACGGGGGATATATCTACCCAGGAACTCTCATGTCAAGTTTCACGAAGATCGGTCCAGTAGTTTTCTCGGAATCGTTCTACACGCACACACATACACACACACACACACACATACGCCACACCCTCATCTCGATACCCACTCAATGTTAAAACATTTAGTCATACGTTAACTAACTGTTAAAAACCGGCACGGTTGGCCAAGTTAGAGGTAAGGCGTCCGCCCCGTGATCGGGAGGTCGTGGGTTCGAACCCCGGCCGGGTCATTCCTTAGACTTTAAAATTGGCAATCTAGTGGCTGCTCCGCATGGCGTCTGGCATTATGGGGTTAGTGCTAGGACTGGTTGGTCCGGTGTCAGAATAATGTGACTGGGTGAGACATGAAGCCTGTGCTGCGACTTCTGTCTTGTGTGTGGCGCACGTTATATGTCAAAGCAGCACCGCCCTGATATGGCCCTTCGTGGTCGGCTGGGCGTTAAGCAAACAAACAAACAAACAAACTAACTGTTACAAGCAGATAAGAGAGTTGTTTTGCTTTGCTTTCAAATAATGGAGCAAGGGACTGCTCGTGAGAGAAATAGAACAAGATAACAATAACAATGTACTCACCAGAAACCAGCAACAAGAATACACAAACAAGAACAAGAACTGGTTTCGACTTTTCGTCTTCGTCAGCACAAGGTACAAGTCGCGAAAGGCAAAATTACTACATTTAGTCAACCTGTCCAAATCACGGACTGAAACTGAACGCACTGCATTTTTTTTTACCAAGACAATACAGCTTCGTCAATCACGGTGAAAAGGAAATCGCTCACTTTTTCACGTGCAAAACGGAGTGAAATTGACAAGTCAGAAGAGCGCGGTAGCGTATGGCGCCAAGCAGGAAAGCGCGCTTTTCTGTATTATTTTTAACTTTTTGAGCTTGTTTTTAATACGACATATTATATCTATATGTTTTTGGAATCAGGAAATGATGAAGAATAAGATGAAATAATGTTTGGATCGATTTCACAAATAATAATTGTATTACTAATTAACCTAGTTTAGTTAATTGTAATCACATTTTAAGAGTAAACATGACATATGTATATATTTTTAGTTTCAGAATTAGATGAAGAATACAATACAATCAATTTCAAATCGGTTTACGAAAAATTGAATTTAATGACAACTTTAATGAGCAAACTCATTAATTAATTGTTAAGCCTCCAAGCTGAAATGCAATACTGTGCACAGTGTTGACATATGTTGATATTGTTTGTGTAGTCAAGAGAGCACAATTTGAATTTGATGGATTCAGCATCATAAAGAAGACTGTACAATATCAATTTGTTTTTAAATTTGCCAAGCACATCATGTGGAGCGTTTAATAAATACCACTGATTGTTACGATATTCCTTATAAACAGTTATAAATGTGTTTGAGCTACAATGGATTAACATTTTCATGTACAATACCTCTTTTTCTTTTTACTTTTTTAATTCGGTAATCTCCTTTAAATGTGTATGTGTTGTTGGAATATGTGTTGGTGAGACATATGTATGCGTATATCCACGAAACAAAAGATATAACATTTTCATAATAATTATTATATGTTTGTCTGACATCTAAACATAATAACATCACATACACTATCATTCTGCAGAAGCCTAAAACAAATGAAATGGTTTACTTTTTTTCAAGGCCCACGTACTCACATAGTGCGCTGTTAGATGATTGTTATAACTTTGTTGTGAATGATTTTGGTTTTGTCTGTCTTTATATATATATATATATATATCTCCTGTGTTGGTGTGTGTGTTGTTTTTGTGTTGAGTTTGTGTATTTGATTTTGTTGCATGATTTTGAAAATAATTATTCACGTTTGTAAAGCAGATTGTACATAATTTGCACAAAAATAAACTTGATGTAGTATTTAGTTTTAACCCAACAAATACAGAAGAAATATGGGTGTTTTTCTGCTTTCACATATATTTTGTTGCGTATTTTATTTGTAATCGTTCAATTCTTCTGAATTACTGTTTTTAAAATTTGTCTTTTGTTTATTTTCCTTAGTTGTCCGCTCACTGAGCTTTTGTGTATAGTTTCTTTGTATAAACTTTGTCGCAAAGTGCGTATACATCCGGTTTGCTCCCCGCCAAAAGGCTGATGTATTCCGTCTTCGGGGGACTAAGTTTTCCTTCTTCTAGGAGAGTTGCCTTCCATGGATGATGAGCCTCACCTGCCCTCGTTTTTTATATTTAGTCAAGTTTTGACTAAATATTTTAACATCGAGGGGGAATCGAAACGAGGGTCGTGGTGTATGTGCGTGCGTGTGTGATCTTTAACGTGCACACCCCAATGTAGTGTACACGATATGGTGTCCAAAAGGGGGTAAAACAAAACCACATGACTAGGATCGCAGTGTGCACACAAAAATCAGTGGTTAAGGTTTGTTTGTTTGTTTGTTTGTTTGTTTGCTTAACGCCCAGCCGTTGTTATTGCTTTGATTTTCTCCTTTCTTTCATTTGGTAAGAAACCGGCACGGTTGGCCAAGTTAGAGGTAAGGCGTCCGCCCCGTGATCGGGAGGTCGTGGGTTCGAACCCCGGCCGGGTCATTCCTTAGACTTTAAAATTGGCAATCTAGTGGCTGCTCCGCATGGCGTCTGGCATTATGGGGTTAGTGCTAGGACTGGTTGGTCCGGTGTCAGAATAATGTGACTGGGTGAGACATGAAGCCTGTGCTGCGACTTCTGTCTTGTGTGTGGCGCACGTTATGCCCTGATATGGCCTTTCGTGGTCGGCTGGGCGTTAAGCAAACAAACAAACAAAAACAAACAAAATTTGGTAAGAAATTACTGTATAGAAGAAAATAGAGTTATGCACATATAACTTGTCTATAGCTGTCGTGTTTGCTTTCATAAAGCTTCCTGATTCATATGCACACTTTCATAATAAATTCAGCAGTGTTAAGTGCCTGTAGTTAAAATGTATATTTGTTTTTAACCACAACCTTAATTTTCGTTGTTCATCTGTGGCTGCTGGTCCCCTCCCGAGATTCACTGCCTCTTTTTTTCTACTTTAGGGAAAATTACGCACACGCTTTGTAAAAAGTCTCATGCTTTCTTTGTTAAAATTATTTTATTTGTATTCAATAAAAAAAAGTATGTATCTTTATGTTTTGAAGTGTGTTTGTTTGTGTCGGTCTGCCTACTCGAACAACTTTTTGTATGCAGACACACGTTTCACCACATTCTCAAAAATCATGCTTGCCAAAGACATATTCTTTATTGTATCGAGAGCAATAACAATGTTGCAAATTGCACTCATTTGTTTTTATTTTAAACCGCTGATACATTTAAAGAACAAAAACAGTGTACGTCCGGCAGAATTTATTTTTATTTTTATATAAATGCCTGTATAAACAACTATCAAATGCTCCCATGTTAAAGAGTCACACAGGTCAGTTGAAGCACAAGTAAAGTATACTTTGCAACTTCAGTGAAACCGGCACGGTTGGCCTAGTGGTAAGGCGTCCGCCCCGTGATCGGGATGTCGTGGGTTCGAACCCCGGCCGGGTCATACCTAAGACTTTAAAATTGGCAATCTAGTGGCTGCTCCGCCTGGCGTCTGGCATTATGGGGTTAGTGCTAGGACTGGTTGGTCCGGTGTCAGAATAATGTGACTGGGTGAGACATGAAGCCTGTGCTGCGACTTCTGTCTTGTGTGTGGCGCACGTTATATGTCAAAGCAGCACCGCCCTGATATGGCCCTTCGTGGTCGGCTGGGCGTTAAGCAAACAAACAAACAAACAAACTTCAGTGAAAAATAAGTAAAGTAAATGGCAGGCTGGTGGTATAATGTTCATGTGGATTATAGTTCATTTTGTGCAGATTACTCTTCAAGCATATATACCCATCACAAAGCGGCTTTAATAAAGATAAACATCGACGGAGAGGACCAGGGTATTCACATAGAAATACGCTTATCACGATGGATTACGCATTATAATGATATACTCAGCTTTTGTCCTTTGTTTGAGCAGGACAGTTGTACGTCTAGCTGCCCTATCCGTCACTTGTGAACATGTTTTCATATCGGTATTCAACCCAATATTTACCTTTTTTCATCCTCAAATGACAAGACATTGTGAACAGCCTGCCTTTCGCCCAGTATTATACATGCACATTTCTCACTCATTAGTTTTGATGTGCATGGGTGTCCCGCAGCACAACATAGTTGGATCACTTTTCATCAACAGCCGTTAATGTCACCGTCGCTGTCATTGTGTCCAACGCTCGCTGTTCATCTGCTTTTTGCTTTGTATTGTGAAAGTGAACACTGTTGTCGTTATACTTAGTGGAAAATTACTACAATGGACAGAAACATGGAGTACTGAAAAGACTCAATTTGCACATTTGTTCTGGTGTCAGCACTATAGATTATATTTCTTTTTCATTTTCGTTACTGGGAATTCGGGTCGCTTCCTCACAGTGAATAGCTAGCAGCAACAGAGTCGTGCTACGTGTGTGCGTGTATTTGTCTAATCATGCAGCCACCTGAACTTATGGCAGAATGATTGATGTCTTAACGTGCCACAGTGGTGACACGGGGGTGGATCATCGATGCTGTCTCTGAGTCTGCACATAAAGTTGACCCGTGTCCGCCCCGGCCCTGATTCGAGCCCGTGACCCTAAGATCACAAACACATTGCTCTACCAACTGAGCTACCAGGACACACTAGTATTATGTATCACACTTTCCATCTTTACCCTGTATAAAGTCACAGCTAATGCCGCATTGAGGACAGGTCTCTTTTGTAATGTAACCTTGCATGTTATTACAAATACAATGCATGCGACGATGTTAAGTGTATTAAAACTGCCTGTCCGCGGACGTTTATTTTGGTAACAGTGTGGGCAATACGTTATAATATGTTTTGTTTGGATTAAAAACAAGCTCATAAATTATTACAGCGCTACACTGGCGTGTTACTTTGTGTGCGTGGACGTGACACCGCGGCCGCGGAGTATGTCATCAAATAAGATATTGAGTATTGTTTTTGTGAAAACATGTGGTGCGTTTAAATTCATTCTGTAAGTTCTACAGATTGACCCTATGTATTAATTTCGCATCTCGCGACTTGTTACTTTATATAAGGCTTGAGCTGACGAAGGGTAAGTAAATCGTTTTAACAGGATGTGTGTTTGTGTATAGGGCACTGCATTAGCCAACATTCCTTCCCGCGTTCTACCTCTGCGGGAAAACCCAGAGTCACTCATTTGATACAT
>NC_090252.1:46455189-46460189 GCF_037325665.1 Littorina saxatilis
GTTATAAGCCTGTGACTAAGGTGACCCTCACACTGTTACCGGACACTCCCCGGACTTATATTATGCCTAGCGCAGAACCGCGCGAGGTGACATGCGACTCATTTCGTGGTGGAGGGTCACATTTCAGCAAAACACTCTAAAGTTGCAAAGGAATGATCCCCACTGTTGATTCCCGTATTATGCCCCCACAGAAGGGTGTGTTGTTATCCCGGGGAAAAGCCTGGGTAGACCTGTAATGGTTTGCTTGATAATTAGACTCAAGACTCAGACTCAAAATGCTGTCATTATACAAATTGTTTTAACATTGCCATGACGTGTCGGGCGGTTACAGACAAAAAATACAGCACATTAACTAAGAACTTGGAATTGCACTAAAAATACTAGTTTACTTAGGAAGGAGTGTATATTTTAATGTTATGTTAACATCGCATTAATGAAGTCTGAATGTTACCATTTGCTCATAATTATGAAATGTTCCGGTGTACAAACCAAATCATCAACTAACTGTGTCATGCTCTCCCCCCCCCCCCCCCGCTCCCCCCCCCACACACACACTCACCCTTTGTTTTTAATAAACAGATACTCTTCGCTGTGATCGAAAGACATCAGGATCAGCTTTACAGTGCGACATTCTCAACGGTAGCCCATTCCAGACAGAGGGGTTGATTGGACATAAGCTGACCATGTATGCCCCCAATGCCACTGTTAATCTGGATGGCGTATATGTCCTGGGAGTATCCGTCAATGGTGCACTAAATAAACCTATCAACTGCAATGTTACAGTTGTAAAGAGGAAAGGTAAGTACATAATTACTAAGAAACGAAATACCAACAAAACGTTGCGGACTTTTCAAGGGGAGATGTATCTCTTTTCTGTTGTTCCTTTCTTTGTCATTTGAGTTTAGTAATTATTTAACCACTAATTATTTGTATCACGCTTGTTAATGTTCACTGATGAGGGCTAAACCATGTAATGTGTACTTCTTAATGTCTCACGCAAAACAACAACAACAATACAGAGTACCATAAACTGTAATATATGCGGTTCTGTCCATTATTTTTGAACATCTTATACAGTAGTTGATTCAAATTCTGTTGAGACAAGTTATCGAAAGTCCTTCCTAGCAAATGTCAAATCAGACCAAGAAGCACGCAGCTGATCTTCCGATTTGGAGAAACGAAACCACGCACCAAGAATACCTTGGTGTTGAACAGTTTATCCCAATGAAAAGGCAGCTTGCGTGAACGGGCGATTCGAGGTTCCTCATCTCTTTACATTTTCTTGATGGTACTTAGTCCTATATATGGCTTAATTCGATTTCTTCAAACCCAACTTATTTCTTTTTTCTTAGACCCAACAGCATTGGATAAACATTACGATACAGAATAATCATATTAATTCCATTTTGTTTGGGTTTATTTGGAAGAAAAAGTATTCAAATAGGCGCGCATTTGAAAAAGTAAGACGAACAGTTATGTGTAAAGAAAAAGATTATGGTGGTTTGAATATGATAAACGTAGTAGATATGCACAACTCATTTATGATTTCCTGGCTTGTTAATTTGCAAAACTCCACACAAAAGTATTGGTCTGTTATTCCAAGATATTGTCTGGCATGTCTGGGCATTGGTTTATAGTGCTTTGACTCAAATGCATCTTCCAAAGCGATGAATGGCCTCAATAGTTGCAGATCATTGTTTTGGAAACAAGTGTTATTGACTTGGCTTGACAATAAAAGTGTTTTCTGTGAAAAGTATGATTTTCCACCAATATTATTGAAGGACCAATGCATTTGGAACAATATGAATATTCAATTTAAACATAAATGCCTATTTTTTAAATATTTTATAAAACACAATATCTCATTTGTAAAGGATGTTATGAATGAAAATGGTATTATTATTTCTTTTGAAGATTTATGTCAAAAAGTGGGTTATAAACCATCCAGACAGTTTGAATACAATGCATTATGCACAGCACTTAAATCCAGACGTACAAACACATTACCATATCAATACTTTACATTGCAGGATTTCATTGTTAACGGTGGTAATATAACAGCAAAGTTTATTAGAAAATGTTTAGTTGATCTTGATGTCCAGATTCCGAGTGCCTGTGATTTTTGGAAACGAAAACATAATGTAGATTTGAATAAGAGAAACTGGTTACTGGCTGTTAACAGCACAAAAGAAGAAAGATTACGTCTGCTGCACTGGAAATTATTACATAGAATATATCCAACCAATATTTTATTAAACAAAATGGGATTACGAACATCGAATAAGTGTGAAGTTTGTAATGAATTAGACACCCTTGAACATTTCTTTTTTAGTTGCCTAGAGGTGATGAAGGGTTGGAAGATATGTAAAGATTTTGTCTATAAGAAAATACATGTTGCCATCATTTTGAATGAAGAAAATGTATTTTGGGGTTATTTTGGGGAAAGTTTGAAAAATGATTATATTTATTTTGTGAATTATTGTATTTTAACTACCAAAATGACCATTGGAAAATTTAAATATGGGAAAAAGTTAGATTTGGGTGTATTATTGGAAACTGAGCTGAACATTAGGTATAAATTTATGTTATGATTATTTTTTATTTATTTATTTATTTAAACATATTAGTTTACTGATAAAGTTTGTTGATTTAAAAATGTACACATTTGACAGAGAAAAGAAAAGACCTATGAAGAAGGTTTGCTCCAAGCCACAAAAAAAAAATAAATAAAAATAATAATAAGGCAAGAAGTAATTGTCGTAGCAAACCTGCATGCAACTGAGGTTAAAAAAAAAACAAAAAAAAAACAAAACAAAAAAAAAACAACAATACAGAATAATAACGTTGTCGCTGAAGAGTAATGTCGGTTCATATATCATCATTCATTTGTTTTGGCAATGTATTGTTCAACTATTTTCGAATACATCATTTCAATTAGGGCCTAAGTGTGTCTCAACTAGACTTAATTAAGCGGATATACCACTGTCTTTTTCAAATCTGCCAACATTTGTTCACTGAAGAGTAGGCGAGATCAAGGATCAAGGATTATACTTTTTAAGGATACCATTTTCTTTTCAGAAGGTCAGCACCTGGCTGCTTCAGAGGAAGACAATTCCAAGGGCGTTCCGATATCTATTGTGATTGGTTTAATCGTCGCCATTATTGTCCTCGTCGTTGTCATCGTAGTCCTGATCGTGTTCCGGCGCAGAAGCAGGTTGAATTTACTATTTAAATACTTTGAGTGATTTTGTCTATAATATAATTATTTGTCAGAGTATCATTACAAACCAGTTTTGACAACAGGTTTATAATCATACAGCCGTGGTATGATAAGAACATCACACGAATCCCTGATACTCTCTTGTTGGCTTGTATTATTCATTTGTTTGTATTCTTGTTATTTGTTTTGTTATGTGTAGTTATATGGCTAGTGTTATGTCTGACGTTTTGACAGAAGGAAGAAACAAGGCAACAGAAGCAAGTCAGGGGGAGCCGATAACGTGGACCGAGAGGAAGAAGAGAGCAAGCTAATGGAGAAAGCTGCACCAGCCGGAGAGATGAATTCAAAAGAGAAAGACGAACAACCAGAGCAGATCGACATTATTGTTGAGGAGGAGGCTAAACAACCCGACGAGAATGAACTTTTAAATCCCAGAGAAGAGGACTCCCAAACAGAGGGCAAAAAGCAGAAGACTCAAGATGATAAATGTAATTTTTGATCGATATGTGTGCTATTATCTGCATCTACAGAATCACATAACATACACCTTGGTTTTTACAAGCAAGCTACTGTCACAATTATTATGTTCATTCTCTCACCTCATCCTTTCCACGTAAAACATGAATGATGTTCAAACTTAGTATTGTTTTCCCAGCGTATTTATGTGCCCTTTCGTTAGTCTTGCCTCCATGTGAACTATCTGTGAAACAGCACACGAGGAGACTGGACTCTGTTAAACTTGCTAAATGGCTTATCTAAGTTTATTTTTTTCCTAAATTTCAAGTATTTTGCCAATCAGCAGTTACACCGAATAGTGTATTTTTACCATTGCAGCGTTCCAGTTCCCTTCAGGGTACATATCCTCCAAAGACCCCAGTGCCGCAGGTCATCAGGCTGAACAAAGCGGTGGTCAAGCAGCGAGTGCACGTGCCTACAGTAATACGCCAGAAGAGAGAGGCTGTTTGTCAACTGAAACGGAGACTTCGCCAAAGGACGCAGTGACTTTACACACACCTGACCAACACAGAGGCAACCATCACGAGCGCAGACGCGTTGTTCCAGTGTTCATGTTGGGTAAAACGTGTTAATTTATTTGTCATTGTGTAGCAAACTGACATGATAGGATGGTGGTTATAGAGAGGGCGTGTACGTGTGTCTGTGTGTGTTAATAAGTGTTCTAGCCTGTCTGTTTATTGTCCCATTATTTATATTCAATAATATAAATACATCCATTTTGAAATACATACACTGAAACTCGTCTTCAAGCACGTGCTTGTGTGTGTGTGTGTGTGTGGGGGTGTGTGTGTGTGTGTGTGTGTGTGTGTGTGCGTGTGTGTGTGTGTGTGTGTTTCTTTTTACACAACTAGGGGATGCTCTGTAAACTAATGAGGTCATCGAACCGTTCTTACCACTATTTGGTTTCAGATTTCACAGCCGCAAAGAGCCATCCCGTCAAAGATGATCACGTGACTCCAATATCAGACCTCAAAGCCCAGCGTAGTTCAAATGAGCAAGAAACAGAAGCTGACAAGAAGAGATCCGGGCGCCATGTCATGCTTGCAGGTAAAATGTGACTACCAATAAGTTCAGGCAATTAGCCGAGATAATATGATTACAGGCAAAGACAGAAACACAAGGTGTAACAGTATGCTTACGCCCACATCACACAATACGCATGGTACAGTTGTGCAGAAGAAGAAGAGGAAGGAAGAAGAAGAAGAAGAAGAAGAAGAAGAAGAAGAAGAAGAAGAAGAAGAAGAAGAAGAAGAAGAAGAAGAAG
>NC_090252.1:46465189-46500189 GCF_037325665.1 Littorina saxatilis
AAAAAAATGTCTGTTACAGTATGAAAAAGTATTCCATACACTGCACCATTTGTCTTAAACAAATAGCTGAACAAATAACTCAACATGTTTGACTGCACTTTCAATTGTTCCATTTTATATTTCCATTTGTTTATTTTCGTCTACCTTTTAGTTTGAAATTTCTAGGTATTCAATTTTAGTTGTTGAGTGAAAACAGACAGATAGGGCATAGCATAGATAAGTTTGATAAATCATGGTGTGAAAGAAGATTTAGCGTTCCTATCACATATCCACTTGCTTTGTGACTAATCTGGAATCGTGCTATGTAATGGTGAATACGTTTCTTGAAAATATTATGGGTATGTTTTAGTTGTCTTCACAACATGCCGCTCGGAACCAGTGGAAGAAGGACAGACCGCTATGATGAACATTTCTCTCCGACCGCAAATTGACCTACACGTCGGAAGACTGTTCATCTACCTCAGAAGAGGAAATGATTCAGGTACGTTGATAACAATGTTGTTGAGTTTATTCAAATACAAAACCAGGCAATTATACATAGTAGAGAGAGGGAGAGAGAGAGCAAAAGGGGATGCCAGAAAGAGCGTGAGAGAGAGAGAGAGAGAGAGAGAGAGAGAGAACAAAAACAAGAACAATTCTTTATTTAACGAGGGTAATAGAGTAAGCAGTGATCTGCTTTTTTACATCTGGCCCTCGCCCTAAATAGGGACTAGTCTAAAATTGCTAAAGAATAAGCAAGTAAAGAAGACTACTGCTACATGATTAAAATAAAATGAAAGTAAGAAGATATCATCAATTTACATACAATACAATGCTTATATGAAAAATGTAAGTTCATTTGACATGAGTTAAGAATTATAGAGTAGATTGCACTGACGCAACAAAGCTGTACTGAGAGAGAGAGAGAGAGAGAGAGAGAGAGAGAGAGAGAGAGAGAGAGAGAGAGAGAGAGAGAGAGAGAGAGAGAGAGAGAGAGAGAGAGAGAGAGAGAGAGAGAGAGAGAGAGAGAGAGAGAGAGAGAGAGAGAGAGAGAGAGAGAATAGTCTTGTATTGTGATTATGTAAACGTAATTTCTTTTGTAATCTGGAACCTTAGAGTTATGCAATATTTCATTAGGAAGCTTAAATGGCCCTGCGTATCTCTGGTTTGTTTTGTTGTCATACATTGATCGACCGAGGGGATGTGTGCTTGCATTATGTGTGGTTTGTTCATTGATTTCGTTGGTTGCTTGCTTAGTCGGTAAATTGGTTGTTTTGGCTCGTTTTCGAATCTGCGTAATGGACATGCTTTACTCAATTATTATCCGCTGATTTTTCAAACAACTAAATGGCGTTCTCTGTGATGATGAGAACACATTGGAAATATGAATGTGCTACAATTAATTTGCCCTTTGTTTTGTGTACGACCATCAGATACACTTCGTTGCGATCAAAAGGAGCCCGGTTCACCCTTGGAATGCTATACAGTCAACGGAAGCCGTTTCCAGACAGAGGGTTTGGTTGACCATGACCTCAACTTGATTGTCCCAAACGTGACAGATGACCTTGCCGGCGAGTACGTGCTGCGTGTATACATCAATGATGTTCCAGACCCTGACACAAAATGTGTGCTATCAGTGATAACAAGAACAGGTGAGAATAAATACATAACTTTAATCCGTCCGATTGAACATTGGTGTTTCAGTACAAAAGGAATGAGGTGTTGGTGAAAGCACAAGAACTATGTATCAATCAATCAATCAATCAATACGAAGCTTATATAGCGCGTATTCCGTGGGTACAGTTCTAAGCGCTTGTCGAAGATATTTACACAGACAGTAAAGCTGCTTTCAATCACACTTGCTGAATGCAACACATAGCATTTTAAATGATTCTTCAGAAAGTTTCAAAAAAGTAGTTATCAATAGTTGCCCTGCATTGAGTTCGCTTGGTCAAAGATGCAATTGGTAATGCCTGTCTTACACTGTGCCGAATATCCTTGCGAATATGAACATGTTGTATTCGGCAAAAAAATAGACGAATGGACAGGAACAAATATTGAACATTCGAAGCCATAAGCCTGTCTTACACTGTGCCGAATATCCTTACGAATATGAAAATGTTGCATTCGGCCCAAAAAGAGACGAATGGGCAGGAAAAAACAGAGAAAAATCGAAGGCTTACGAATCCTTGCGAATGTCATACGAATGGTTGCGACTGCTTGCGAATGTCTACCGATGATTGCGATTGTATACGATTCCATATACGGATCTATTACGAACGTTGCGAGTGGCCTTGCGAGTGTTGCGAGTGCTTGCAAACATTTTACGAATAAAACGAGTATGCAATTCGCATTGTTCGTAATGTTGCTCTTACACTCTGGCGAATTGCCCTTGCGAATAGATGTCGCCAATAACTCGTAATGATCGGGACATGGTCGCAAGACATTCGTAAATGTTCTTAACCATTCGCCACCACTTGTCTCTTTTTGCGAACATTA
The DNA here is from genome assembly GCF_037325665.1 of Littorina saxatilis. Taxonomy (NCBI): domain Eukaryota; kingdom Metazoa; phylum Mollusca; class Gastropoda; order Littorinimorpha; family Littorinidae; genus Littorina; species Littorina saxatilis. The sequence goes on from NC_090252.1 coordinate 46,467,668, forward strand.
GCAACATGCTCCTAATATTCGCAAGGAAGTCATATTCTGAATGTTTCGCAACGTACTCGTAAGTATTCGCAAACCATTCGTAATCATCGTAAAGATATGCGTAGCGCTCGTAAGTTTTGTGTGTGTGTGCACATTTTTTCCAACATCTTGCGAATGGTTGCGAATTATTACGAATTTCTCAGGAATGTTTTGATCATTTCTTGCCAATTCATAAGAATGTTGCGAAAGCCTTACGAATGCTTGCGAGTGACTACAATTATTCGTAAAGTGTTTGCAAGAACTCGCAAGGCCATTCGCAAGATTCGTAATAAACTCGCAAGAAATGTGTATATGGATTCCTATGCATTTGCAATGATCAGTAGTATAGACATTTGCAAGCACTCGCAACCAATCGTAAGAACTTCACAATAAATATTGATATGGATTCCTATGCATTCGCAATGCTCGGTAGAGATTCGCAAGCAAGCGTAACCAATTCGTATCAGAGCTTATCAGATCGTGCTATTTTTGGAAAAGTGATGGCGCTTTGCTCGCCGATTTAAAGCGCGGCATTCGCCGTTGGTGTGAACTAGGCATAAGAAATTCGCAAGGATTGGTAAGGCTTCCAATTTTCCATATTATCCATGTCCATGTGTCTATTTTGTTGCCGAATACAACATGTTCATATTCGCAAGGATATTCGGCACAATGTAAAGACAGGCATAACGAATGGTTGCGAATGGTTTGCTAGCGCCACGAATACTTTGCGATGATTACAAATGTCTTGCGAGTACTAACGAGTGCGTTGCGAGAAAAATAGCAATAGGACTTCCTTGCGAATATTAGGAGCAAGTTGCTATGTTCCAAACAAGAGACGAATTGCAACGAATAGTTAAGAACATTTACGAAAGTCTTGCGACCATATCCCGATCATTGTGAATTATTGGAAAATGCTATTCGCAAAGGCAATTCGGCACAGTGTAAGACTAGCTTTACCTATCATTGCCAATGCATACAAATCCATATACGAATGTCTTGCGGATGTATTACGAACGTTGCGAGTGGCTTTGCGAGTGTTGCGAGTGCTTGCAAACATTTTACGAATGAAGCGATTATGCAATTCGCATTGTTCGTAATACTGCTCTTACACTGTGCCGAACTTCCCTTGCGAATAGAATTCGCCAATATTTCGTAATGATCGGGACAAGGCATTCGTAAATGTTCTTTCCCACCATTCGTCCCTTGTTGCAAATATTAGCTACATGCTCCTAATATTCGCAAGGAGGGCATATTCTTCAGTATTCGCAAGCCATTCGTAGTCATCGTAAAGGTATTCGTAGCGCTCGCAAGGCATTCGCAATGATCGGTACACATTCGCAAGCATTCGCAACCATTCGTAAGACATTCACAAGAAATGTGTATGCGAACATTAAGTAGTTGGCGAAAAAAGAGACTAATGGACAGGACATATATTGACCATTTGAAGCCTTACGAATCCTTGCGAATGTCTTACGAATGGTTGCAAGTGCTTGCGAATGTCTACTGATCATTGTAAATACATACGAATCCATATTCGCAAGGATATTCGGCACAGTGTAAGACAGGCATAACGAATGTTTGCGAATGCCTTGCAAGCGTTACGAATACATTGCGATGTTTACGAATGTTCGCAAGGATATTGGGCACAGTGTAAGACAGGCATAACGAATCTTGCGAGCGTTATGCCCGGTTCTCACATATACGATTTTTCGGAAGTGTCGGGGATAGTTAAGTCGGCTAGGTCGGAAGTGTCGGATGCAAATTCTGCTCCAAATTTCACTCCCGACCTGTCCTTACGACTGATCCGACCATGTAGCCGACAAGCAGACGACAACCACCCGACTTTAGGGCCGACAAATCCGACATGTGTCCAGACACTTCCGACTGCAGTAACGACAATTCCGACTCCAGTTACGACAGGCCCGGCTGAAAAACTTCCGAACAATAGCCGACTCTCACGACCAGTGTAACGACTAAACCGACTAGCTAACGACTGTCCTAACGACAAATCAGACTGCCCTAACGACAAATCCGAACGAAACTATGCTACCGACAAATCCGACCACCCTTACGAGTCTTCCGACTACCGTTACGACTAATCAGAATCGCCTTACGACTAAACCGACACGCTTACGACAACCACCCGACAAATTTCTATTCGTCTGAGTCGGGAGGCTCTTCCGACTGTTTTGAACATTTCAAAACAGTCTGAAGGGCCTTCCGAACTAACCGACTTTTCAAAAACAAAATTGCTAATTCTCACGAACTCTCCGACCTCTTCCGACTTCCAGCCGACTACCTAAAGTCGGGTGACATTCGTAGATGTGAGACCGAGGCATAACGAATACATTGCGATGATTACGAATGTTTTGCGAATACTTACGAGTACGTTGCAGCAAAGTTAATAATATGACTTCTTTGCGAATATTAGGAACATTTTGCTATATAGCTATTCTGATGAACACGTGGGGGAATTCGGGGGCTGTGATTGGATGGGCTCTTCCTATCATCAAAGCATAATGCTACGGAAGTCGGCCATTTTTCTCAATATCCAAAAGCATATTGACGAAAATGGCCGACTTTCTTATAATAATAATAATAATAATAATAATAAATGAGCATTTATATAGCGCAACATCATAACTTTACAATTATGCTCTCTGCGCTTGACACATTTAAAATTCAAACACAGTTATACAAGCATTTGCATCTACATTCATAGTCAGCAACGCTTGATTAAAAGCATACACCATCAAACATACATTACAACAGATTCTTCCACTAATTAAGTAATAAAAACATGAATAAAATAGGTAGTAAAAACAAGGAAATACCAGCTAAATACCCTTAATCAAACAGAACATGTTATTAATACTGAAAAACAGCCCTAAATGTGTATACACATTATCACATTATCACTAAAACAACAAAAACACTACATGTAGCCTACTGATGGACTGAGAAAACAAAATCAGGGGTTGTATTTCTTGAAGAGATGCGTTTTAAGTGCTCGTTTGAATGCTTGGGGTGACTGAGAGTGGCGGATGTGAAAGGGGAGAGAATTCCAGTGTGTGGGTGCGCAGAAAGTAAAAGTGCGTTGTCCGTATGTTTTGGTTTTGGTGTGTGGAATGGTGAGGATGCGACAGTCAGAAGAGGCACGGAGTTGTCTTGCTGGAGAATAGACGGTGAGGAGTTCAGAGAAGTAAGCAGGAGACGAGCCAGAAAAGAAGTTAAAGCAGAGGGTGGACAGTTTGTAATCAATGCGGGCTTAAATAGGTAACCAGTGCAGTGTGTGAAGAAGTGGTGTTGCGTGATCTCGATTTCGTGCTTTCAGAATGAGGCGTGCTGCCGAGTTGTGGACTTTTTGTAGTTTATGCAGGATATACAGAGGACAGCCAGAGAGAAGAGAGTTGCAGTAGTCGAGTTTAGAAAGAACAAAGGCACAGACAAGAGTGTTAGTTGTTTGAGAGGAGAGTGTGTGGCGAATGGTGCTGATCTTACGAAGCTCAAAATAAGCTGCTCTACAGACTAAAGATATATATGTTTGTTAAGGGTCATGTCAGATGAAAGGGTGAATCCAAGGTTTCTAGCTGATGGGGAGAAAAGAATGTCGGTGTCGCCTACTTGAACAGAAACGGCTTGGGGAGAGGGAAATGTAGTGTTCTTCTTTTTGCACAGTAAGACTTCAGTCTTATCATCATTCAGCTTAAGTTTGTTATCGATCATCCAAGATTTAACATCAGTGATGCATGTCTGAATGGTCTGGATGGCGGAATGTGTAGGGGGACTGGGTATATTCAGTTGGGTGTCATCAGCAAAAGACTGATTTAAGACAGAATGGTTTTGAATCAGTGTGGAGAGGGGCTTAGTGCACATGATGAAAAGGATGGGACCGAGTACTGAACCTTGAGGAACGCCGAAAGAAAGTGGGGCTGGAGCAGACATCTGGCCATCGACAAGCACAGCCTGAGTCCTGCCAATGAGATAGGACTCGAGCCATGCCAGCGGTGGACCGGAGATGCCGTACAGAGTCTGAAGTCTATGGAGAAGCGTGACATGATCAATCGTGTCGAACGCTGCAGAAAGGTCAAGTAGGGTAAGCACTGACACATCACCACCATCCAGAGCAGACAGAATGTCACTGATTACTTTAAGTAGGGCTGTCTCAGTACAATGAGAAGGGCGATAACTCCACACCGTAAATACCCCACTTCCCCTCTGAAGTATTGATGTACAACCCATGGCACTAACATTCATGTAGTCGTTTATAACTGAGGTTGAAAAATTCGCTTCATGACGAGACAAGCGATACCATTCACCCAAACTGAAAACTTCGCTGTCGTCTGCTCGCGTTGTACGGATTAGCTGTTCTCTTCTTCTCCCCTTGTTGCATCCTAGATCTTCAGTTGTTTCTAGTTTTCCGTTGATGTTGTGTTTTGGTCTTCTTCATAAGTAGTACTTAAAAAGCTGTTTCAACAACTGTGTTGTGAAATCGAATGCACTTGGAGTCAGTTTTTCTTCCAAAGTCAGAAAGCGTGTAGCGGTGTGCACGTCTGCGCGAACATGATGCGCGTAAGAAGTTTGTCTGCTATCAAAACCTGAGATCAACGCATCGACGCAAAAACTGTCATTTTGTAAGTTTGGAACAACAAATCAAGGTCATAACAGCTATATAATCGCTATTGTGTTTTCAGCGTAGCAATAGGGTCCGATATTTAGACTCGAACAAGTATAATGAGACTCGTCTTCGACTCGTCGGCATTATACGTGTCTCGTCTAAATATCGGACCCTATTGCTACGCTGAAAACACAATAGCTGGTAATGTTCAAAACAAGAGACAAATGGTGGCGAATGGTTAAGAACAATTACGAATGTCTTGCGACCATGTCCCGATCATTGTGAATTTTTGGAAAATTCTATTCGCAAGGGCAATTCGGCACAGTGTAAGAGTAGCATGAGGGAGTGGGTTGGGTTTTGTACTCTCTCCTTCATTGCATCTCTATTTTCAGGACGTCAAAACTTTTCTGCGTCAGAGGAAAACAGTTCCGATGTCTCAACAATCGTTGTCCCAATCTGTGTAATTCTCGTCATCTTTGTCATCACCCTTGGTGTAGTCATCTTCTGGCGCCGGAGAAGGTATGTACAAAAGAAAACAACTAACACACAAAACACAACCAAATAACAACAAGAAAAACACAAGAAGAAGAAGAAGAAGAAGAAGAAGAAGAAGAAGAAGAAGAAGAAGAAGAAGAAGAAGAAGAAGAAGAAGAAGAAGAAGAAGAAGAAGAAGAAGAAGAAGAAGAAAGAAGAAAGAATAAGAAAGAAGAAGAAAAAGAAGAAGAAGAAGAAGAAGAAGAAGAAGAAGAAGAAGAAGAAGAAAGAAGAAAGAAGAAAGAAGAAGAAGAAGAAGAAGAAGAAGAAGAAGAAGAAGAAGAAGAAGAAGTTGAAAAAGAAGCAGAAGAACCCCATTATTATGTTATTTTTAACTGGTCCCAGCTGTTTCTTTATAACATATATTTTTCAGGAAAAGGGATGAACAGGAACAAAATGGGGAAACCCAGGCAATGAACACCGGTGACAGAGGTAAGTTGTGTTGTATATACTAACTTGACTAGGGAACGCATTGACAAAGCAAACACAAAGCAACGTGTACTTTGATCACATGCCACATATAATGAGATCCCAACATGACGGTTAAAATATATATGAGAAAAAATTACTGAGATATACTAAGAAGACGACGGGCGCAGCGGCCTACCACAAGTCGCCAGTATTTGCAGAAGGTTAATTGTTCAAATCCCAGCTGCACCTTGTCGGTTAAAGGCGAAGTTCGGGAGGAATTTTTCGGCGAGTACGAAGATTTGATTAATGACCTCCAGACGCGCAACTGACACTCACACCCTCTATCCAACAAGTGTCTGGAACTGTTTAGATAAACAGTAGTATGGTGGTATCTCTGATTACTGGACCGAGAAAAAAGGGGAAGTCACTGTTTCGTTCACTTTCGTGTCTTCGTGTGAAATCGGAGACGGCCTGCAAATTAGCCTGTGGGCATAGGGAAGCTGGGTGTTGATAACTAATGATAACAGACTTGAAGGAAGAGTGGCTGTAGCACATAGCAGACATTCTTTCAAAACTGCGGCTTTAAGGTTGGATATTGTTTTCGATCTTCCGGGTCCTCCAATATACAGATCTGCTATTGCCTTATTTCCGTTCGTGTATGCACAAGAGCAACAGTGCACGGACAATATGCTGTAATCCATGTCAGAGTTCAGTGGGTGATCGAAACACAAAAATACTAAGCATTCATCTTACGAAATCGGCGTATGGCTGCCTAACTGGCGGAATAATGGCACGTAAAAATCCACTTGTGCAAAACACAAAACCTGAGCTTTTCAGACCATGGAATCAGAAGAAGAAGAGGAGGAAGAAGTAACAGATGCAAACATGATTCACTACATTATGTTTAAACAAGTCGCGTAAGGCGAAAATACAATATTTAGTCAAGTAGCTGTCGAACTCACAGAATGAAACTGAACGCAATGCCATTTTACTCGTAGCATCGTCAGGCCACCGCTCATGGCAAAGGCAGTGAAATTGACAAGAAGAGCGGGGTAGTAGTTGCGCTAAGAAGGATAGCACGCTTTTTTGTACCTCTCTTTGTTTTAACTTTCTGAGCGTGTTTTTAATCCAAACATATCATATCTATATGTTTTTGGAATCAGGAACCGACAAGGAATAAGATGAAAGTGTTTTTAAATTGATTTCGACAATTTAATTTTGATAATAATTTTTATATATTTAATTTTCAGAGCTTGTTTTTAATCCGAATATAACATATTTATATGTTTTTGGAATCAGCAAATGATGGAGAATAAGATAAACGTAAATTTGGATCGTTTTATACATTTTTATCTTTTTTTACAATTTTCAGATTTTTAATGACCAAAGTCATTAATTAATTTTTAAGCCACCAAGCTGAAATGCAATACCGAACCCCGGGCTTCGTCGAAGATTACTTGACCAAAATTTCAACCAATTTGGTTGAAAAATGAGGGCGTGACAGTGCCGCCTCAACTTTCACGAAAAGCCGGATCTGACGTCATCAAAGACATTTATCAAAAAAAGAAGTCATGTTTCTTTTCTTCTACTAACCGTTGTCAAACATATCAAACTCAAGTCAGTAAACTTGTTGACACATTTTTATGGTATTCCTATCAAAAGAACTATTGTTCACATATATGCAGTGGAAGTTATCAAAACAGTTATGTTGGTTCCTTTTGGATGTATCTCAATCGAAATGAAGCATTCATAAAGATAGTTCAACTGGTGCGTGAGACTAAGTCAAATCAATCATTGACAATAATCAATGCTCTATTCGTGTTTCAATTCACAATTTTCGGATTGTTCTTAATACTAGTATATACTGTAGTTTACCTGACTAAATACTGAATCGGGTTTTAATCAACAAAGAATGTATACCGGAACTGCATCTGTTGTTTTGCAGATGGAATAATTGAGGTTCCTGAAACCGGGAAAACTAGCACAACCACCGAAGAGGTCAACACAGGGACGTTTCCCGACACCGCTACCCCCACCACCACCTCTGCATCTTTGAACACCACCGACACCACCACCTCCGGCACCGCCGACATAACAACAACGCCTACGAATGCACCATTGCAATTAAATCGTCTCCAGGCTGCTCGAATACCGTTGCGTGAACGGACGACTGAAACCGACAAAAACACACCCATCGGTACCAGCTTGCAGAAAGGTAAACGTTATTTTCCTTACCTTCTGCAAATGTTATGCAGTTACTGTGCTACAGTCGCAGATGTTTTGATCATTTTGAAATAATGTCCATTTTCTTCTAATAATTGTGTTCTGTTTACTCTGTGTCCTTTCCTTTCTTTTCTTCGTATTCATGCGATCAAGCACTTGTGTGTTTTTTCTTTTAATTTGTTTTGTTAAAGCTGTTGCCTCCCAGAGTGCTCAACTTTGCTTGCACAAAAGCTCATATGCAGATCCCGGAAACATTTGCTATACACACTGATACATATAACGCATATCAGTTGGTAGAGCTTTGTACTTGTGATCCAAGGGTCACGGGTTCCGATTCGGATCGGGACGGACACGGGTCAACTGTATGTGCAGACTCAGGGGTAATATCCATGTATCCACGACCTCGGTCATTCTGTCATAAGTGCAGGTTGCTGATTACACCTAAACATGCCCACACCTGGGTAGCGCGACTCTGTTGCTGCTAGCTTTCCACTGGGAGGAAGCGACCCGAATTTCCCAGCAATCGGACGATTAAGTAATGCAAATACACATACAAATGAAATTTTTTTAACGGGCCTTCTATGAGGTTAAGGCATTTAGAATGTCAAAAAACTCGCAGTGGCTAATTTACTATGAGTTTGTAAAGTTTGAAACCGTCGGAGTTACTTCCCATGTCACGGGAGGCAAATGATCAGTAGGCCATTCAGAATTATTAAAGACTTATTGTCAGTATCTTCAGAATGATGAAAGCTCTATTGCATTGTGCTCGTGAATACGGCAGAAAGCGTGCATGTGATAGTTTAGCTATAGGGATGATTTACCGAGTTTACATTAACGACTGAAAAAACCCTTATACTGTGTTTTTGTTTGTTTTGTTTTCAGCGATAGAGACGAATAAGAACCCATTCTTCGAGATAAAGGTTAACAAACGTGGTCGACCGGACAAAACAGAGGACGAATTTGTTACAGCAAAAGGGAGCCAGATGAAATAATGCACCAATGTGTAAACATGTTTTGTGTGTTTTGTAAGAGTGCTTGCATGTGTACGTGCATGTGGATGTCAATTGTATGTGTACGTCCATATGCGTGTGTCTCTACATGCGTGTGTGTGTGTTTGTATTTGTGTGTGTGTGTGTATGTGTGTGTGTGTGTGTGTGTGTGTGTGTGTGTGTGTGTGTGTGTGTGCGTGTGTGCGCACAACTATTTTTACAAGCACTCTCTTATCTCTATTATGTCATTATCCCAACGACGTCCTTTTCTTATTCATATCTAATGAAATATATCACCGATTATGTAATGCTCGTTGTAGCATGCACTTAGCATTGCATCCTACCGCTTTATGTAAATTATGACTTTTGAATGAAGTTATGACTTTGTTCATCTCATCACAGTCACTTTATTATGTAGACTTGTGAATGAAGTAATAATATCAGCAACATAATGGTAACATTGTCTCCAAAATGGTGGGCCTGTCTCCTGCCGTACTAGCATTGCCTCCCTTTGTTTACTATCTCTAGTTATGGTATGTGTGACATGTGGGTAGATGACTGCTGTTTCAGCGACCAGTAGTGAGCTTAATTATATGTATTAGTACTATTATTTTAATGTCGTTGATTGCTACCACCAAGAGACTGTGGATAACTGTTCTAGTAGGCCTATTGTGACTCTCTCTCTGTAAGATATTTGGATTGGCGTAAATGGGGACGTGCGCAGTGGCTTGGTTGTACGACGTCGGCCTCCTAATCGGGAGGTCGTGAGTTCGAATCCCGGTCGCTGCCGCCTGGTGGGTTAAGAGTGGAGATATTTCCGATCTCCAAGGTCAACTTATGTGCAGACCTGCTAGTGACTTAACCCCCTGCACACGGAAAAGATCCTGTAATCCATGTCAGAGTTCGGTGGGTTATAGAAACACGAAAATACCCAGCATCCCTCCCCCGAAATCGGCGTATGCTGCCTTAATGGCGGGGTAATTAAAAACCGTCATACACGTAAAAATCCACTCATGCTAAAAACATGAGTGAACGTGGGAGTCGAAGCCCATGAACGAAGAAGAAGAAGAAGAAGAAGAAGAAGAAGAAGAAGAAGAAGAAGAAGAAGAAGAAGAAGAAGAAGAAGAAGAAGAAGAAGAAGTAAAGAGGGAGATGCGAATTTGTTTTGTTTTTTGACACTCTTGCTTTGTTGTGTGTAAATATAAACATGGGTATATTTGTATAATGGTACTTTATTCATTATTTGTCTTTATATTTGCAAGTGGCAGTTATTCTTTTCTATATTTCCTTGCTTTACACACACAAACACACACACACACACACACACACACACACACACACACACACACACACACACACACACACACACACACACACACACACACACACACACACACACACATAATTATGCGCATTGAGTGCTTTGATGTTAAGTTTATTTCAACGGCCTGTATATCTGAAGATAAAGCTTCTTCCAATAGTTCAATTACAGGAGAGAGCTATCCTTTCAACTCGTGTGAACTATGCGGAGACATGACAACATTTGCTGTGTGTGTGTGTGTGTGTGTGTGTGTGTGTGTGTGTGTGTGTGTGTGTGTATATATGTGTGTGTGTGTGTGTGTGTGTATGTGTGTGTGTGTGTGTGTGTGTGTGTTTATGACGAAATAATCTACACATACAGCCATTAAAGTCTCAAAGAAAAAGAGCCGCGTTTTAGTGTGGGCCGGGACGTAGTGAAGGAGGGTCCGTTGTATTCAACTAACTAAAGAAGCTAAGCGCGGTTAGAAACATGTGCAAGAAAAAGAGTGTTATCTTTTGACACCAGCCAATCAAGCGTTGCGCTGCATGGAAGAACGCACAATGGCACAGAGACAGACGATACATTCGGTCAGAATCTCTTTATTCATTTTATTTTCTGTTTCTTTTTTTTTGGTACTGCATAAGGTATACCACACGCATTTTAAGTAGTTTAGTACAGATTGATCATGCAAAGAAACGCCCTTACTTTATTCATTTTTTTTGCGAAAAGATACGAACAAACATCAACATGGTAAGAAACAAACCTTGGCAGGTCGAAATAAGGCTCACCCAAATTACAGTATGCGAACCTATATCATCACAATGTTAACAATGTAAGTTCCTAATTTGAACTTGCACGTCAACACTACATTTTGACACCAAATTGAAGTAAAGAAGACATTTTAGAATAGAGATGGTGACCAAATTGGTTGGGGTCCTGATTTGGCCTATTATGGTCCGCTGAAACTACCATATTTGTTACACCAGAGTGCCTAATTGAAAGAAGAATATGTTCAATACATCCCTTTGTAGCCAATAACACGTGTTTCCGAAGATCTTAGGTGTTGTTGGTCAGGTTGCTTGGTGCAATACCAATATGCTAATCTGATGGGTTTTTTCAAAAAACATAGCAGGTTTCAGCACGTCACAAACGTGGGTGGAAGCCTAAGAGCACAGGTGAATGCTGTCCCCGTTCATTTGCGTTCCTGGCCTGAAAAAAATATATACAATATGGTCACCAAAGTGCAAATGGAAAATACACAATAAGGTCACCGCAGTGCAAATTGGAAATACACAATGCGGTCACCACAGTGCAAGTTGGAAGTACACAATATAGTCACACAGTACAATATGGAAATACACAGTAAAGTCACCACAGTGCAAGTTGAAAATACACAATGGGGACTGACACTGCAGTGCAAGTTGAAAATACACAATGGGGTCATCACAGTGCAATTTGAAAATACAAAATGCGGTCACCACAGTGCAAGTTGAAAATACACAATGGGGTCACCACAGTGCAAGTTGAAAATACACAATATGGTCACCACAGTGCAAGTTGGAAATACACAATAAAGTCACCACAGTGCAAGTTGAAAATACACAATGGGGTCACCAAAGTGCAAGTTGAAAATATACAATATTGTCGCGACTGTGCAAGTTGAAAATACACAATAAAGTCACCACAGTGCAAGTTGAAAATACACAATGGGGTCACCAAAGTGCAAGTTGAAAATATACAATGGGGTCACCACAGTGCAAGTTGAAAATACACATCGGGGTCACCACAGTGCAAGTTGAAAATACACAATGGGGTCACCACAGTGCAAGTTGAAAATACACAATGGGGTCACCACAGTGCAAGTTGAAAATACACAATGGGGTCATCACAGTGCAATTTGAAAATACAAAATGCGGTCACCACAGTGCAAGTTGAAAATACACAATGGGGTCACCACAGTGCAAGTTGAAAATACAAAATGCAGTCACCACAGTGCAAGTTGGAAATACACAATGCAGTCACCACAGTGCAAGTTGGAAATACATAATGGAGTCACCACAGTGCAAGTTGAAAATACAAAATGCAGTCACCACAGTGCAATTTGAAAATACAAAATGCAGTCACCACAGTGCAAATTGGAAATACACAATGCGGTCACCACAGTGCAAGTTGGAAGTACACAATATAGTCACACAGTGCAAGTTGGAAATACACAGTAAAGTCACCACAGTGCAAGTTGAAAATACACAATGGGGTCACCCCTGAGCACAATGGAAAAGTGTCAGCACAATTATTAAACAAGTGTAGCAGTTCTTTTTAGTAAACTGTCAGTACAATTCTAAGTATTTATTGTCGGTTCAGTTACATTGCAATTCTGAGATGCTTGTCGGAAAAAAATAAATTGGCCCAATTCTTAGAACATCGTAGCAGTACTTGTGTAGCTGTACTAAGCTTTGCTGTTCCATAGTTTTGTAACGATCCTGAAAATATTTCCCCAAAAAAAGAATAAATATTATGTAGTAGCAGTACTGTTCAGTTAAATGTGGCTGCATTACTAATACCTGCAGTTCCACAAAGTATTATTTCAATTCTGAAACATATGCTTTTCAGAAACGTGTCTTCACAATTCTTGAAACATGGTACCAGTACTTGGTCTCAGTACATTACTCGCAAATGCTTTTTAGTAAACGGATAGGGCAATTGTCAAGGATACTTTGTAAAAGAGTGTGTGCACAATTCTTGATTAATCGTGTTAGTACTTATAAGCAAAGTGTAAGTGCATTATTGATAAGTGTGTTGTTATCCATCAATTGTCATTGCAATTTTGCAGGATGTTTTTCAGAAAAAGTGTCTGCACATACATATCTTGAAGATTCAGTATCTCTACTTCAAGTACCGTGCTGTATTTGCTTGTCAGTAAAGTGTCAGAAAAAAGTTGTAAAATAGTGCTTTTCAATAATGCGTCAGAACAATAAAAAAAATAATCATCTCAGTGATAAAGTGACATTTAAAAAAAGAGCTTTCCCGTACTATTTCAGCACAGAATCAGTAAAAACACGCACGCATACTCAAGATTCAATGACAATGACAATGACAATGACAATGACAATGACAATTCTTTATTTTACGAGGGTAACAGAATAAGCATTGGTATACTTTTTTGCATCTGGCCCTCGCCCTAAAGAGGGACTAAATCTACTATAAAAACTACTACTACTACTACTACAATACTTACATAATTAGTAAAACAGGATAAGTTTATGTACATACGTGCATTATATGAAACATTGTAGTTTATACATGTTCATGACAAGGTGAAATCGAGATAGATAGTGAGTGAGTGGAGACTTACTGCACATTTCTGAATCTTCATCCGAGTTGTCGTCACAGTCCGTATCACCATCACAGCGAAACGAAGCATGGATACACTGAACGTTGTCGGCACACTTCACTTTACCAGGTGCACAGTTGTGATTCCCTGTTGTTTGGGGAATACAGAAATGTAACGAGTAAGAAAAGACACCCACATAAGCACACACACACACAAACACACCCACACACACACACACACACACACACACACACATACACACACACACACACACACACACACACATACACACACACACACGCACACACACACGTACACGCACACACTTACACTCACACGTACACGCACACACTTACACTCACACACACACGCACACGCCCTCACACCCACCCACACACACACACACACACACACACACACACACACACGCACGCACGCACGCACACGCATGCATACACACATACACATACACACTCACAACACACACACACACACACACACACGCACATACACACACACACACACGCACATACCCACACACACACACACACACACACAAACACACGATTTAAGAATACTCGAAGAGGTTGACAGCTACAAAAAGGCAATCAGACAGAGATGAATACAAAAATAAAGTTTAAGCCAGAGACAGAAGCAGAATGATCCTTGGAGCATCGATATAAAAACAAAATAGGTAAGTGGAGACTTACTGCACATTTGTGGATTTTCGTCCGAGTAATCATCGCAGTCGCGACCACCATCACAACGATCAACGATATCAAAACACTCAACGTTGTCGAAGCACTTCGCTTTACCAGGTGCACAGGTGTGATCCCCTGCGGTTTAGGGAATACAGAAATGTGACTGGTAAGGCAACGCACACACACACACACACACACACACACACACACACACACATACGTACTGATGCACACACACACACACACACATGCACACACACACACACGCACGCACACACACAGACACAGACACACATACACACACACACACACACACACACACACACACACACACACACACACACACACACACATTATAACATACTTAAGGAGGTTAACACGCCGTTACAGTGATACATACAACATTAAAAATAACCCAGAGACACAGACTGAAAGATCCAAGAAGCATTGCTATAGGAAGTGGGTGAGTGGAGACTTACAGCAATTTGGTCCATTTTCATCCGAGTTATCCTCACAGTCCTGCCAGCCGTCACAGAGAAACGCACGATGAAAGCACTCAGCGAGGTTGGCACACTTCCTTCTGGTAGGTGCACAGGTGTGATTCACTGTTGTTTGGGGAAAATAAAACACAGTGAGAAATTAATAACACACACACACACACACACACACACACACACACACACACACATACACACACACACACACACATGCACGATCACACACACACACACACACACACACACACACGCACGATCACATACTCACACACACACACACACACACACACACACACACACACACACACACACACACACACACACAGTCCCACATTAACAACTATTGTGTTTTTAGCGTAGCAATAGGGTCAGATATTTAGACGAGACAAGCACAATGCCGACGAGTCGAAGACGAGTCGCATTATACGTGTTCGAGTCTAAATATCGGACCCTATTGCTACGCTGAAAACACAATAGCGTTTATATAGCTATTCTGACATTATATTCTGTGTTAAAATCATGTTTTTGTCTGCAACAACTACCAGAATGGTCCATGTCGTTGATTGCAGATGACGGTTATAGTGCGCATATCCCTGTGCGCATGTATCCACGGAAATCACCGAACATTGAAAAACCCACGGACATGTATTACAGAGAAGACTCGAGATAACCGGATGTTTAACATTACGTCAATATGATCGGAATTATATGACGTCATGACGTATCATGCTTGCTTGCGTATATTCCATGTTCGAAAGTACCCCCCGCGGGTTAGGGGGAGTCCCATATTGGTTGGGACGAGAAAGAATTTACCCGATGCTCCCCAGCATGTCGTAAGAGGCGACTAACGGATTCTGTTTCTCCTTTTACCCTTGTTAAGTGTTTCTTGTATAGAATATAGTCAATTTTTGTAAAGATTTTAGTCAAGCAGTATGTAAGAAATGTTAAGTCCTTTGTACTGGAAACTTGCATTCTCCCAGTAAGGTAATATATTGTACTACGTTGCAAGCCCCTGGAGCAAATTTTTGATTAGTGCTTTTGTGAACAAGAAACAATTGACAAGTGGCTCTATCCCCCCTTTCCCCGTCGCGATATAACCTTGAATGATTGAAAACGACGTTAAACACCAAATAAATAAAGAAAGAAAGATGTTCGAAAGTATGACTTCTGTTGGGGATTCACGTGATGAAGACTGCGGTAAATCTGTAGATGATAAGAGAACACGGATTGTCTCAGAAGAAACGACTACATGTTTCAGACCGGTAACTTTTCAATATTGCACTATACAATGGACGTTCTATGTTTGCTGATTTTGTGTTAAATATTGGAAAGATCGTCTGCTAGAATCAGAGATAGCTAGGTAGCTTCAGATTGCAGCTTCTTGAACTTTGCAAGGTTTGTTGCCTGTTAAAGAACTGGATTTTACACGTAATGTATGTCATGTACAGTAAGCAACACAAAACACACACAAAGCAAATGGCATCGTCTGTCGACTAGTCACAGAAACAAACCTGGCGATGTATGCGTGTACTATATACACGTGGAAGAAACCGGAACCATGCGTCTTTGTTATTGCCGATATCGTTTGGATATCGGCAAAAAATTTCCAACTTCCGCAGCGTTATCCTTTGATGATGTGTGAGACCATCCAATCACAGCCCCCGAATTCCCCCACGTGTCTATCAAAATAGCTATATTTACGAATACCAGAAGACGTTAAGACATAGCTTCAAAGAGGCAGACAGACAGCTATAAAGACAGAGACAAAGACTGAGATCCAAGTAGCATCTACAGAGGAAGTATGTGAGTGAAGACTTACGGCATATTGTTGGATCTTCGTCCGAGTTGTCGCCACAGTCGGTTTTACCATCACAGCGATACGAACTATAAATGCACTCAGTGTTTGATGCACACTTCACTTTACCAGGTCCACAGGTGTGTTTCCCTGCGGTTTGGGGAATACCAACATTATTTGATTAGGAGAACACACACACACACACACACACACACACACACACACACACACACACACACACACACATACACACACACACACACCTCCACACACACACCTACACACACACACACACACACACACACACCTCCACACACACACCTACACACACACACACATACACACACACACACACACACACCTCCACACACACACCTACACACACACACACACACACACACACACACACTCACTCACACACACACACACACACACACACACACACACACACCTCCACACACACACCTCCACACACACACCTACACACACACACACATACACACACACACACACACACCTCCACACACACACATACACACCACCTTATTGTCGCGCTATGTTAACGCTCACTGTCAGATTAAACTGGTCAGTTTATGACACTCACTGTCGTCATCTACATACTCGGTCTATAAACCCAGTACTCTCACTGTAGCTCAGTATATAGATCCCTCAATGCTGAGCGTTAACCTTCACAGCGAATATACATTAATTGAACCAATCAGAACGGAGAGATCTGACTAACTACTGCGCGACCACGTTCGACTCAAACCGAAAAGCATCTGCATGTGGCCTACATTTTTTTTGTTCTAGCATTTCTACAATATTTTAGCATGTTGTATTGCGTTTGAAGCCTAGAAAAAGAAGGGAGTTATGGTGCATTTTTGAAACAAGCGAGTGAAAGTGATAACCACAGGATTTCGTGCTTTTTACTTTCGTGACTCGCACGCTTCGAAACGTGCATCATAACTCCCTTATTTTATCATATTTGTGGCTCAAAACTTAGTATAACGTGAGAAAATACTGTGAAGATACTAAAACAACAACAGCATTACATGCACATAGGCCTACTTTAGTTTTAGGTCGGGACTGGTCGCTCTGTAATTAGTCAGAGCGGAAGTGAGCCACAGTGAGAGCTTTGAATGTACTTTCGATTCAATGACAATTGTCTGCATAATCAAGTAATCCCTACTGCGGCCAGTTCGTTTGTATTCAGTTACGAACACGGAACTAACCGCCAAGTTGGTTCTACTACATTTAATTTTTTTTGCTTTCCTAAATTGAGGCAAACCTACTAACAACAAAAAGGACTTTAGTCTGGTAAATGGGATGTTAGTTGGTTGTCCCATAAATAAATTCTACGTTACTACGGCAAAATGGCAAGCAGTGGTCTATATTTACATATGTGCCATGAGTCAGTGTTTGGTATATGGTGGTAACACACACACACTTAAGCATAGCAAGGCGGTATAACACAAACACTCAGCAGAACCAGGCGCCATAACACACACACTCCCCTGCAGACTTCAGAATAAGGCGGTATAAAACACACATTCAACAGAACCAGGCTGTATGACACACACAATATGTAGAGAGACTAAGGCGGTATAACATAAACATTCAACAGAACAAGGCGGTATAACACAAACACACAACAGAACAAGGCGGTGTGACACAAACACTTAACAGAACAATTAAGGCGGTATAACAAAAACACTCAACAGAACAAGGCGGTATAACACAAACACTCAACAGAACAAGGCGGTATGACACACACAATCTGTAGAGAGACTGAGGCGGTATAACACAAACATTCAACAGGCAAGGTGGTATAACACAAACACTCAACAGAACAAGGTGGTATAACACAAACACTCAACAGAACAAGGCAGTATAACACAAACACTCAACAGAACAAGGCTGTATGACACACACAATCTGTAGCAAGACTGAGGCGGTATAACATAAACATTCAACAGAACAAAGCGGTATAACACAAACACTCAACAGAACAAGGTGGTATAACACAAACATTCAACAGAACAAGGTGGTATAACACAAACACTCAACAGAACAAGGCGCTATAACACAAACACTCAACAGAACAAGGCAGTATGACACACACAATCTGTAGCAAGACTGAGGCAGTGTAACATAAACATTCAACAGAACAAAGCGGTATAACACAAACCGACTCAACAGAACAAGGCGGTATGACACACACAATCTGTAGAGAGACTGAGGCGGTATAACATAAACATTCAATTGAACAAGGCGGTATGACACACACAATCTGTAGAGAGACTGAGGCGGTATAACATAAACATTCAACAGAACAAGGTGGTATAACACAAACACTCAGCAGAACAAGGTGGTATGACACACATAATCTGTAGAGAGACTGAGGCGGTATAACACAAACATTCAATTGAACAAGGCGGTATGACATACACAATCTGTAGATTAACTGAGGCAGTATAGCATTAACATTCAACAGAACAAGGCGGTATGACACACACAATCTGTAGAGAGACTGAGGCGGTCTAACACAATCATTCAACAGAACAAGACTGTATGACACACACACACACTCAACAGAACAAGGCAATATAACACAAACACTCAACAGAACAAGGCAGTATGACACACACACACACTCAACAGAACAAGGCAGTCTAACATAAAAACACTCAACAGAACAAGGCGGTATAACACATTAACACTCAACAGAACAAGGTTGTATGACACACACACTCAACAGAGAGACTGAGGCAGTCTAACACAAACACTACAGAACAAGGCGGAATGACACACACACTCAACAGAACAAGGTGGTATGACTGTGACACACTCTACAGAGAGACTGAGGCGGTCTAACACAAACACTCAACAGAACAAGGCGGAATGACACACACACTCAACAGAGAGACTGAGGCGGTAGGACACACACACTTTGTAGAGAGACTGAGGCGGTCTAACACAATCATTCAACAGAACAAGACTGTATGACACACACATTCAACAGAACAAGGTGGTATGACACACACACACTCAACTGAGAGACTGAGGCGGTCTAACACAAACACTCAACTGAACGAGTAATAATAAGTTGCAATCGTGGGAATTTTTTTGCTGATTTTGTTTAATTTTTAATTTTGTTAATTTTGTTTGTCTATCTCAGTTGCATTCAGTCTGCTACAAGTATGAGTACAACCCTTATTGTTTACTCTTTCTCCTTCTTCATAGGTATTTTTCTTTTCTTAATCAAATTCTCCTATTTTCATTAACATGATAGATAAACCGATATCATATAAATCATAACATTTAAATAAAGAAAAAAATTCAGTACTTAAATTAATTTACTTTCTTACAGACTGAGGCAATTTAACAAAAACACTCAACAAAACAAGGCGGTAGAACACAAACATTAGGTATTTTTCTTTTCTTAATCAAATTCTAATATTTTCAATAACATGATAGATAAACGAATATAATATTAATCATATAACATTTAAATAAAAATTAAAAATTAAAAAAAATCATACCATCAATTTACTCTCTTAGAGAGACTGAGGCGGTCTAACACAAACACTCAACAGAACAAGGCTGTATGACACACACACTCTGTAGAAAGACAGGATAGAATTTTTTTTTTTTTCTCAGTTGCATGCAGGGTTAGGGTTAGGGTTAGGGTTAGGGTTAGAATTAGGGTTATGTTAAGTTTTACTTGGGTTTTTTTCTTTCGTAAAAGCGGGAAGCATCCTTCTTCATAGGTCTGTAATGGGAGTTAAACCTTAAAAGTCCATTTATGGTATGATTTTTGACATTTTACTAGTGATTGTAATGATATTTGTTTATTTATCATGTACTTAAAAATATCAGAATTTTATTAAGAAAAGAAAACAAACTATGAAGAAGGATGCTCCTCGCATTTAAAAAAGAAAAAAAAAGGAAAATAAAAACGAAAAAAAGTTAAACCTAACCCTAACCCTAACCCTAACCCTAACCCTAACCCTAACCCTACATGATTGAGTGAGAAAAAAAAATAAAAAAAGATTGTATCCCAAGTCTTTCTACAGAGTGTGTGTCATACCGCCTTGTTCTGTTGAGTGTTTGTTTTCTACTGCCTTGTTCTGTTGAATATTTGTGTTAGACCGCCTCAGTCTCTCTAAAAGAGTAAATTAATGGTAGGATTTTTTTTAATTTAATTTTTTTTTATTAAGTTTTATGATGAATATTATATTCGTTTATTTATCTATCATGTTCTTGAAAATATGAGAATTTGATTAAGAAAAGAAAAATACCTTCAATACCTTGAAGAAATAAGAAAATAAAAAAATAAAAAATAAAAAATAAAGGGTTGTGCTCATACTTGTAGCAGACTGAATGCAACTGTAGTAAAACAAATTTTTTTTTACAAAATTAAAAATTAAAAGACATCATCAAAGAAATCTCCACAATTGTTAATTGTAATTACTCCTTCTAACTTGAGTGTTTGTGTTAGACCGCCTCCGTCTTTCTGTTGAGTGTGTGTGTCATACCGACTTGTTCTGTTGAGTGTGTGTGTCATACAGCCATGTTCTGTTGAGTATGTGTGTCATACCGCCTTGTTTTGTTGAGTGTGTGTGTCATACCGCCTTGTTTTGTTGAGTATGTGTGTCATACCGCCTTGTTTTGTTGAGTGTGTGTGTCATACCGCCTCAATGTTCTGTTGAGTGTTTGTGCTATACTGCCTTGTTCTGTTTAGAGTTTGTGCTATACCGCCTCAGTCTCTCTAGAGATTGTGAGTGTCATACCGCCTTGTTCTATTGAGTGTGTGTGTCATACCGCCTTGTTCTGTTGAGTGTGTGTGTCATACCGCCATGTTCTGTTGAGTGTGTGTCATACTGCCTTTTTCTGTTGAGTGTTTGTGTTAGACCGCCACAGTCTCGCTGCAGAGTGTGTGTCATACTGCCTTGTTCAGCTGTTGAGTGTGTGTGTTAGACCGCCTTAGTCTCTCTGTTAAGTGTTGTGTCATTCCGCCATGTTCTGTTGAGTGTTTGTGTTATTAGACCGCCTCAGTCTCTCTGTAGAGTGTGTGTGTCATACCGCCTTGTTCTGTTGAGTGTTTGTTCTCATACTTTCATGTTATTGAAAATATGAGATATGCCTTGTTCTGTTGAGTGTTTGTGTTAGACCGCCTCAGTCTCTCTGTTGAGTGTGTGTGTCATATATCGCCTTGTTCTGTTGAGTGTGTGTGTTATTAGACCGCTTCAGTCTCTCTGTAGAGTGTGTGTGTCATATACCGCCTTGTTCTGTTGAGTGTTTGTGTTAGACCACCTCAGTCTCTCTGTTGAGTGTGTTTGTCATACCGCCTTGTTCTGTTGAGTGTGTGTGTGTGTGTCATACCGCCTTGTTCTGTTGAGTGTTTGTGTCATACCGCCTCAATCTCTCTGTAGAGTGTGTGTGTCATATCGCCTTGTTCTGTTGAGTCTGTGTGTTAGACCGCCTCAGTCTCTCTGCAGAGTGTGTGTGTCATATATCGCCTTGTTCTGTTGAGTGTGTGTGTATACCGCCTTGTTCTGTCGAGTGTGTTTGTCACAGTCATACCGCCTTGTTCTGTTTAGTGTTTGTGTTAGACCGCGCCTCAGTCTCCATACAGATTGTATGTCATACCGCCTTGTTCTGTTGAATGTGTGTGTCATACCCCTTTGTTCTGTTAAATGTTTGTGTTAGACCGCCTCAGTCTCTCTACAAAGTGTGTGTGTCTTATACCGCCTTGTTTTGTTGAGTGTGTGTGTCCTACCGCCTCATTTTGTTGAGTGTGTGTGTCCTACCGCCTTGTTCTGTTGAGTGTTTGTGTCATACCGCCTTGTTCTGTTGAGTGTTTGTGTCATACCGCCTTGTTCTGCTCAGTGTATGTGTGTGTGTGTGTGTGTGTGTGTGTGTGTGTGTGTGTGTGTGTGTGAGTTGTGTCTGTGTGTGCATGACAGTGTAATGTACGTATGTATGCATGCATGGTGATGTGTGTCTGCATATGTGTCTGGTTGGTTTTTATTTTATTTTTACCGTGCCGTGCCAAGATGAAATCCTTTTGCAAAATTGGTGAATAAATATCTTGTATCTTGTATCTTGTATACCGCCTTGTTCTGTTGAGTGTTTGTGTCATACCGCCTTGTTCTGTTGAGTGTTTGTGTCATACCGCCTTGTTCTGTTGAGTGTGTGTGTCATACCGCCTTGTTCTGTTGAGTGTTTGTGTCATACCGCCTTGTTCTGTTGAGTGTTTGTGTCATACCGCCTTGTTCTGTTGAGTACGAGTGTGTGTGTCATACCGCCTTGTTCTGTTGAGTGTTTGTGTCATACCGCCTTGTTCTGTTGAGTGTTTGTGTTATATACCGCCTCAGTCTCTCTGTTGAGTGTGTGTGTCATACTGCCTGGTTCTGTTGAGTGTTTGTGTTAGTCCGCCTCTCAGTCTTTCTACAGAGTGTGTGTGTCATACCGCCTTATAATTACTACTCTGCAGCCTGCAGCTAGAGTGCATGTGTGTGTCAGTGTTATGGCGCCTAGCTGGTTCTGCTGCGAGTTTGTGTTATACCGCCTTGCTCTGCTCAGTGTGTGTGTTACTGTACCACCTTATACCAAACACTGACTGGCACAATATATAGACCACTGCTTGCCATTTTTCCGTAGTAACGCAGAATTTATTTATGGGACAACCAACTACCCAGCCAGCAAAATTTTGCGCAGCGAATGCGTGTCGCAGTCGCCAAACTCTGCGTAACAACTGCACTGGACGCATGCGTAACGCGCGCGATTTTGCAAAGCGAAATACATGCGTGACACACTCGTTTTCCCTCAGATTACGCAGACCATACGCACCTCCAGCGCACGCTTATTTGACACCAAGACAAATTCGCACTCTCCACGCAGACGTCACGATTGCTTTACGCATTCTCACGCTATTAACGCGCTCTCCACGCAGACGACACGATTGCTTTACGCATTTAACGCGCTCTTGACGCAGATGTCCTGATCATCTTACGCACTCTCCACGCAGATGTCACAAATTATTGACGCATTCTCAGGCATTACGCGCTTTTTACGCTCTCTTCACGCAGATGTCACAATTGCTGTACGCATTCTCACGCATTTGACGCACTCTCCACGCAGATGTCACAATTGCTTTACGCATTCTCACGCATTTGACGCACTCTCCACGCAGATGTCACGATTGACCACACAATTTTACGCAGACCACACAACCGCTTTACGCACTCACAAACAAATAATGGGCAGTGCACAACATTGTATTGATCCAGAAAGACAAAGGTCAAGCGTGCAGGTTCGATAACAGAGATGATCATAATTATGTACAAGTTCTAAAACAAAAATGCAGTAAAATAAATTGATTAAAACAAAGGAGAGATTTGAATCTCGCTTATTGCCATTGTGACTTCCAGGTTTTAATTTCACTGCATTTTGACATACCAGCAGCACGGAAACAAAAATGATCAAAATACTGTTCAAAGCAGAATTCAAATTGGCAGAACAAAGAATAAATATAACAAAACCCTGATAGTCATCATCGATACGCCGTAGTACATGCAGTGAAGAATCCAGTATAACTTATAAGAGAGAATTTTGATGTACAGTCGTCACTATATCACATTGATGTAAACAAATAAATAAATAATTGGCACAGCCTAGGCATAGGCAGCAGTGAGTTGTATCAACATGTTTGAATACAGAACAGCAACAAAAAGAGAAAAAAAGTTCTACAAGCCAGCTAATAGTTGAACTTCAGATTACTAATGATATTACAAACAAACACTTAGTTAATGCCCATTCTCCAGGGATCGAAATCCAGTCAATGTACACCAAACTAGGATAACACATACATTTAGAATCTATCACGACTGCATAAAACATTGGTATGCAATTCACAAAGCAAGGAACTTGAAACATGAACATTGACATTAAACATACATATGTGCCCCACACACATTTCGGACAAGGCAGCTGAACGAAATTCAGATGTGGATGGAGCACAAAATAATTAGATGGGGCGGCGTGAAAGCATACTGGGACAAGGAACAAGCAAGAGAAAGAGGATAAGAAGATAAAAGGAAGAACAAACCGAAGAATAAGAAAGAAAAAAACAAAATAAGAGAAGGAGAGAGAAAAAACAAGTCGCGTAAGGCGAAAATACAATATTTAGTCAAGTAGCTGCCATTTTTCAGCAAGACCGTATACTCGTAGCATCGTCAGTCCACCGCTCATGGCAAAGGCAGTGAAATTGACAAGAAGAGCGGGGTAGTAGTTGCGCTAAGAAGGATAGCACGCTTTTCTGTACCTCTCTTTGTTTTAACTTTCTGAGCGTGTTTTTAATCCAAACATATCATATCTATATGTTTTTTGAATCAGGAACCGACAAGGAATAAGATGAAAGTGTTTTTAAATTGATTTGGACAATTTAATTTTGAAAATAATTTTTATATATTCAATTTTCAGAGCTTGTTTTTAATCCGAATATATAACATATCTATATGTTTTTGGAATCAGCAAATGATGGAGAATAAGATAAACGTAAATTTGGATCGTTTTATAAATTTTTTTATTTTTTTTTACAATTTTCAGATTTTTAATGACCAAAGTCATTAATTAATTTTTAAGCCACCAAGCTGAAATGCAATACCGAACCCCGGGCTTCGTCGAAGATTACTTGACCAAAATTTCAACCAATTTGGTTGAAAAATGAGGGCGTGACAGTGCCGCCTCAACTTTCACGAAAAGCCGGATATGACGTCATCAAAGACATTTATCAAAAAAATGAAAAAAAACGTTCGGGGATTTCATACCCAGGAACTCTCATGTCAAATTTCATAAAGATCGGTCCAGTAGTTTAGTCTGAATCGCTCTACACACACACACACACACACACACACACACACACACACACGCACGCACATACACCACGACCCTCGTTTCGATTCCCCCTCGATGTTAAAATATTTAGTCAAAACTTGACTAAATATAAAAAAGGAAAAAAAAGGGAGACAATCATATAAATGTGTACCATTTAAATAAAAGAAATTAAAAAAATTACTTTTAAAAAGGAGACATTTCAGGTTTTGATTTGAAGTGTGTTAACATATTCACATATACCAGTAACTTTGCATGGAAAAAAAAAGTTCACAATGATTTGAAGCAAATTCAAATGCCAGAGAAAAAACAGAACAAAACCCTGATGTCATCATTGATAATCAGTGGTACGTTCAGTGAAGAAAAAACAATTGACACAACCTAGACATGGGCAGCAGTGAGTTATCAAGTTTCACTACACAAAAGTAACAACTACAATAATGAAACAAAAGGTAAAATGCCAGCTAATAGTCAAAATTCAGAACAATGATATCAAAAAGAAACACTTATTCAATGCCCCTTCTCCACTGATATGTATAAGCACACCAACATGACATAAACTCATAAATTTAAAAAAAAACATGACATAAAACTCATAAATTAAAAAAAACTTATCAGACTGCGTAAAACATAGGTTTGCCATCTCAAAATGGATGTAAAACACGCAGCTTACTCACAAAATGATAGACAAGTCTCCAGCGGCCAGCTGCTCAGCAAACAAAATAAGGTGGCGAGGATCAATATAATTGAAATGCATTTTTTTTGCTGTTTCGGAGAGAACTTTGCTTCATTTACCTTACACTGCCTGCATTCAAGGGCTAAATTTTTATCAGGTGCACCAAGACTTACATCTATAGAAATCCAATCATAACGGTTTTAACAGCAAAAAAAAAAGTATATTTCTAGTCTCGCTTCTAAATTCTCAACTCAACTCCAAAAAATAATAAAGAACAACAAAAACCTGCATCATGCATTGTCTCCTTCAAGCTGCCTAGGTTGTTTGCGTTCGACTCCCATAAATGACAAGGAATTGTTAAAACCTTTTCTTTCTATTTGTTCACTTTTTGTTTTCTTCTTTTCTGAACTCTTTATACTTGTATTTTATTCATTTTAATTTAGCCTGAAGGTTTGAGTCGTGTATTAAAAATCGAATATAGTGTGTAAGTGCCCTTGAACAGCTTTTCCAGAATCATGTATTCTATATTTTTAGTATGGGATACCCACAAGAAAAGTTCAAATGCATCCATGCGTCTCCACTGATATAGTAATGGTAGTTGAGCACTTCCAGTTTAGTCTTCTGTCGTTCTGACACAACCTAAAAGGGTACATCATGTCTGAACATCATCTGTAGAAGAGTGTGAAGTTTAAAGCTTAGCTTAAATAATGTCCAACAAAACCCCAGACTCTTCTGTACATTACCCATCAGCCACACAGACCTGAACTGTGAAATACAATTACTCACTAGCAATTTCTCAGGCGAGTCAAATCTTACATTCATCAAATTTTTGCAACTAGCATTGTAAATAAGCCTACAGAGATTACAAAGTTCAATTACTGCAAACCAAATCATGAAGGCTCTTCCATGGCCTGTTGTCTCTTTCTTTTATCACAGGCTTCCAAAAACCAGTCTTGAACGGCCGTCTTCAAGGTCTTGACCTGTGGCACCCGTACAGCTTCACGGAACAGCCTCTGCATGACAAAACAAAAAATAACATGAACTTAGATCATCAAACAACTATCACTGATTTGAGAAAAGTCTCAAGTTTATTTCCTGACGCCTGTAAACTTGCTAAAAATCATACAGACACACAAACTTGCATACACACCATACACTTTTACAACACACCAACTATACTTGAGTTAGGAAATTACAACACATTGTAATCCTTGTAGAAGAGAAGTAAAAAAAAATACCTACCCTAATATTTGTTTTAACCCTTTCGCTGCCAATCAAAACTTGGGTATGTGCATTCCTGACTGCCAGGGAATATTGGAGTTTGGGGTGTAATAATTCACAAAAAAATCTAGCTTCAAACTGGCAGTAGGTAGGTAAGTAAAACCTATGTTGTTTTTAAAGGAAATTGAACCAAGAATCTGTTTTTAGTGTCTAATCATGGAAATGATAATTAGTTTGGCTTATAATGATGTTTAAATATGAACTTTTGAAAAATCAGCCCGGCGCATCTTCCGGTGCCTGTGGATCAAACACAGGTGGCTGTTTTGCTCGCTCCAAGAAAGGATTATAATCACTGTCATCTACCTGTTTCCAACGAATTGTCCGAAAGAAGATCTCCCCCTTCCCCTGTCAGTATCCATAATCATTTGCACCGCCTGTAGCGTCAGTCCGGCTTTGTTTTTCCCTACTAGGGCCCGGTCGACAGTCACCGTTAGCCATTTTGACGAGTCGAGATTTCTCTCCCATACCCTGTCGACAAGGCCGAAAATAGCCTTCAAACGCAAAACCGCGTCACCATTTATGTTTATTCATGAGAATGAGGTATCCTACCAAGCCATTGGCTGCTATTTGTGTGTCAGCAGTGACGTAGCATTTCTGGAAAATCCCGGAACGGAGAAGACGGGTTTACCCGTCCTAAGGAGCTGCAGCTGCACAAGCGCATGACTGGTATACCCGTCATAAGGCAGTCAAGTGGTTAAAGTTACCTTTACTATGACTTTTTCTTTGGGGGCCTTCGGAAATTCATAATACATGTACTGTGACGTGCAGACGCATATGTGACGACATCATACCGTTTGCTAACATCCTTATTTCGGATGCAGGGATGTTGCTACAAATCCATACCTATAGGACAAATGTCCTGAGTTCTTCAATATCAATAGGACATTTGACCGCTTTCAGAAAGTTTAACAGGACATTATGAATTTGCGCCAAACAGCTTATAACACATTCCATGGAATTGTTCCAAAGTCATGTGCCCACACACACACGCACACACACACACACACACACACACACCCACGCGCGCGCGCTGTAGAACACACACATAATATAGTAAATACATCAACACAGTGTGTGTATAATGTTGTATTTGTTTAGTTTCAAAGAAACCACAACAAAGAAACCAACATGAACAACTTCAGAGCTCTTACTTTGATTACAAACTGCATGATTTGGATAAAAGTTGAAAAACAAAATGATCGGTTTGATCTAATGCTGATCTTTTGCAGGCTTTAGGTTTTTTTCAGCGGCATAATTTAGTGCTTCGTCTTGTATCGAAAACAAAAGCAGACGACAAATTAAGTCAGTTGGAGTTGTCTCCCGTACTCCTGCAGCATGCACTGATCTAAAAATAATCCACTACCATAGACGATTATACCCAAACGGCGCATACCGCAAACGGTTCGGGAATTCCCGACAAAAGAAAAGATCCGCACTGGCAACTCCAGTGGCAGCTGAACACGAGAGCGTTCGGTCTTTTAGAAGATTTGTATCTTGAAATGAAAATTAACGAATATCGCGCTGTCCGAAGGAATGGAGTACATATCGGACAATGACCACGCTCAGGCTAAAACGATAGGACATCTGACCGACATGCGGCAATGTGAATCGGACATTTGGGGATTTTCATCGATAAATGTCCGATGTCCGACGCCTAACGACATCCCTGCGTATGTAGTCGAAAATCCATGACACTGACAAATGAGCTCAGGAACTTGGCTTCTAGCAATTTAATGTTAAGCGTAAAAGCTTTGACAACTATCATTCACATGTGAAACATGGCAAATTTAAAATTGATTCCAAAGAACAAAATTTGAGACAGAAATAACTTGTTTTGTAGACATGGATTTTATCTTCTTCCTAAAAGGACCAGGATGATTTTACAAATTATGAAAAACAACTCACTGTCGATGGCTTTTAGTCGCAGCGTACACCATGGTCTCTTTCCCTGCCCTCCCCCAGAGCCCCCTGTCAGCAACCGTGTAGCCTATGGAACACCTTCGTCATCACAGCATCAGTAGTCGTCTTTAGTTCATGTCCACCAACCACACCGAGCTCATGGTCATGGATCTGAAACAAACAAAACAAGCCAACTGAATTCCAAAAATCAAATATTCAGACAGCTCTTCTTCACATACAAACAATTCAATCTGGAAGCATCATACTGTCACCTGGAACAAAAAATCAATAATCGCACTTGCTTTAAAAAAAAAAGTTTTCAGAAGAGCAAATGGTGATTGAGTGTAGCATTGTCATAAAATGTAATCACACACCTCAGGTGACCTGCATCAATCATTCAATACTATCTCACAAATCTTCATTTGGAAAGCACAAACATAGTTAGAAGAGAGCGTCAACCGTGATACTATTCAGTGTGGACAATTTTTTTCTGACCCATAATCCGATGCCTACACAAAGTGAGAATCAGAACTCACAAGAAGGCACTGTTGCATGTTTGTGATTATTTGCTTGAGTGTAGCACTTGCAATTTTGAACTTGAGGAAACAGCGTAGCAATTTCTGTTACATCCCTGAAAACCTAGCAGATGGCAGCTCTGGCCACAGAGCAATATTTGCATTATTTCTCACAGATGCAATGATCACAGAAAACAAAGTGGTGCATGCATTTTCCGCACCCCACATGAGAAAAAGAGGCCCATCATTGTGCGTACCCATAAGCATAGTTTTATCATCAAAATGTGTTGGTTAAATTCACAAATGTGACCAATACGCATAAACCTTGCATGAATTCCCAGGATAATGGGAAACTGGTCATGACTGAGAACTGATGAACAGTTAAGATACACCCGTGAACCGTGATGACATCTGGCATCCTCCAAAAAGCACACACTCAAGGTAACATTTAAAGCCTAAAGAGCGTCTAACAATAACATGTCACTCTCACAAGATCTTACTACAGTTATCTGGGGAAAATAGCACAGGCATGACTGGTCTGCTTCAACAATAGCATTCAAAGCCACCTACCAGTGATCACTCCTTCGACAGATCCATCATGTGCCTTCAACATCTTCCACACTCAACAGTAAAAAGATGACTCCATCGAACAGTAGCACAGGCTCTGGCTCCACCATGATTCTTTGGCGACCAATTACTAAATTAGTCGCATCAGGTCCATCTGCTCCTGTAGAACCTTCTCCAGCAGCAAGAACTGATGTTTATCTTGCCGCTCTGCTCTGCTCGTAGTCTTGTGTCCGCTGAATGGAAGAAAAGAAGAACAAAAAGACATTTACATGAAGCAATACATATTTTAGACAATCTGTCGGCCTGAAAAGAAACCATCAGCACTAAAAAACAATCTGAGCAAATGTTCAAAGTAAACGTGACATCTCTATATTTTTGAATTCAGGAGAAGATGAGGAATATATATATTGCAATCAATTTTTAAAGGGGCATACAGAGTGGCATTTGATGGGGTAAAAAGATGTAGGGACTCAGCAGTTGGAGATGAAAATTTTTGTGTGTATTTACTTCAAGCAGATTTTTTTTTTGTTTTTTTTTAGACAGAAGAACAAACACACACTAAAAATCATTGTTTAAAGTTGAACTGACCTTAACTTTTCCTCCAAACACTAGAACTTTTTGTATTCATTCAAAAATATTCATCAAAAAGGTTAAATTTTAAATTCAATTTTGCAGACTTTGGATGAAAAGTTACTCTTCTCTGGCATCCCGCGGACACAGTTCACACTTTCTCATCAATGAGATGCCTGTGTTAATTAAAAACAAACATCAATAAAACTATTAAAATAAAATAAAAATTTAAATATAAAAATAAAATCGACCAACCGCCCCCACCCGATTTTTTTTCCCTTTGCTGGAAACAATACATTTGTTTCACTAAAACAGTAAAAGAGATCAGCTGAATTTGTTTGACACATCTGGTTATAACTAAAAGAATAAAACACAAAATAAGCCAAAGTCACAGAACAAAAAGACGCTGTCAGTGTCACTATCAATGACTGAATGAGACACTCATTGCTATCGAGCCATACCTGTTCATCTTCACCTTGCCGGGACGGAACGACAGTCTGCGTTACTGGCATCGGTGGCGGTGTTAAGGTCACTGTCCATCTCAGCTTTCTTCACCTTCAGTTCAAACAAGCAGTGACTGAGTGAGCACCGTCATACTCAAGTCAAAGCTTTCTGAAAAAATAAATACTTGGAAGTTAAATAGGATCACATTGATTCCCAAACCTAACAGTAACAGTAACACGCAAACATCAAAACTGGAATATTAATTATTAAATATAAGCATCTCAATTTCACTAAATTAGTATATATTTATTTTCTCTGTGATGTATTTTTATTTAAAAAAAATCTGTTTTTCAACTTTATCACTGCACACGCTGACACAGCCTCTGCCTGCCTCTCTAGTCTATGCATGCCTCGGGAACAAGGGTAATTTTTCTCTTTTCCGAGACTCAGACACAGAATATTCCACTATGAGTCTATGTCAGTATGCGGAACTGAAAGTTGAACATCTGTGGAAAAATAAAAAGATACAAATAAAAAAAAAACAGATTTATGAAGAGCCTATTAGTATTACTACTAAAGCTCCTGACAACTGCTGCCGCAATGACTCGACCAGATTAGGAACCAACCAAAGTTCACCAAGAAACAGACAATGAGACATAAAATGATAAACGAAAATTCAGTTTTTATGGTGCCGTGAGCGACCCGCGAATCGGGATTCGGATGGTATTTTCACTCTTCCACAACTCCTTAAAAACAAACCACTGCATCAATCAACTTTATGTTTTTGGAAAAGTTAGTTCATTCATCCATCTTTCAGACAAAACAAACATGAATGAATAGAACAGTGTTCTTCTAGGCGAAAAAAAAATCGAAAGTGTGAGAAATTCTCTCTGCCATCAAACTCGGAAGCCGAAGCCGCGAGCTATCAAAAATTCAAATTCCCAAATCTTTCCTTCAGTTGATCAACTTACCTATTCTTGCAAGAAGTCAATCTTCATTTCAGAGAGAAGGATAAGATTACCTTGCATCCAATAAGCAAGTCAAAAATACAAGTCAATATGAAGAAAAAGCAAAAAAACGCCGATACAATGTGGATTTGACAGACTTCTTGCCAACAGGAAGTTGGAGATTGTCTGACAGACAAGGGAAATAACTTCAATAAATTGCTCTTTTCAGTCAAGGTAACTGTCTCCCCTGAAATTGAACTTTCATAGAGATTTTCTTCCAAAGCAAAATAAAATAAAATGAAAATATG
>NC_090252.1:46505189-46516757 GCF_037325665.1 Littorina saxatilis
ACAGATGTATTAGCTGAATTCATACTAACTGAAGGGAATACAATGCAAACAATTAGCAGTACAACCGTTTCATTGATATTTTACCAACTAGAGCACTACAGTAACTGTAACGACGTTTTCCGGCACGGTTGGCCTAGTGGTAAGGCGTTCGCCCCGTGATCGGGAGGTCGTGGGTTCGAACCCCGGCCGGGTCATACCTAAGACTTTAAATTGGCAATCTAGTGGCTGCTCCGCCTGGCGTCTGGCATTATGGGGTTAGTGCTAGGACTGGTTGGTCCGGTGTCAGAATAATGTGACTGGGTGAGACATGAAGCCTGTGCTGCGACTTCTGTCTTGTGTGTGGCGCACGTTATATGTCAAAGCAGCACAGCCCTGATATGGCCCTTCGTGGTCGGCTGGGCGTTAAGCAAACAAACAAACACAAAACGACGTATAGATTGTCTAAAGCACAGCTACGGTTTTATTGTTATTATAGTAATGAAAGCAGTACACTTTTACAGCAACTAAAACAAAATTACATGTCTTAAACACAGTGTCATTGTTACTATATGTAGCTATAACAGTTCTACACTTTCACAGTAACTGTAACGAAATATAGATTGTCTAAAGCACAGCTACAGTTGTATTGTTATTATAGTAATTAAAGCACTACACTTTTACAGCAACTGAACAAAAGTACATGTCTTAAACAGTTTTATTGTTAATATATGTAGCTTTAACAGTTCTACAATTTAACAATAACTGTACAAAATACATGTCTTAAATACAGTTTCAATGTTATGAAAAAAAGTGTAACAGTTCTAAATGTTCACAGTAACTGTAACAAATTACAAGCCCTAAAAACAGTTCCATTGTTATCATAGCTATAATAATACTACACTTTTACGATAATTGTAACAATTGCCCGCATGTATACAACACAATGACTGTTACAAAGTACAACATGTCTGATTAAGAGCAAATGTTTGTATGCTGTTACCTTTAAATTTAACAAAAACAAGCTAACTATGTGTCATGTCTGACTATCGTTGATACCTACTCAGTAGTGTGGGACATTTGGAGGCTCTATAGATCGGGCTCTGCAGTCACACAAGGGGTTGCAGCACATCGACAGACTGATAGAGGGTACATCAAGCATCGTCTTTTGGAGACTACATCCCGCCAATGATGATGGAGGCACAACAACTGTCATCGCTATATAAGTGGTTACATTTATTTATTTATTTATATGGGAGATTTATATAGCGCTTGACGTTCTCTAAGCGCTTTACATATTAATTTCTGCCGTGTGAGATGGAATTTGTTACACAATATATCACGCATTCACATCGGCCAGTAAATCTCAAGCCATTACGGCGAATATTTACTTTTCACGGCCTATTATTCCAAGTCACACGGATGGACATTTTTTTTTTTTCATCTATGCCTATACTTTTTTGCCAGGAAAGACCCTTTTGTCAATCGTGGGATCTTTAACGTGCACACCCCAATGTAGTGTAAACGAAGTGACCTCGGTTTTTCGTCTCATCCGAAAGACTAGCACTTGAACCCACCACCTGGGTTAGGAAAGGGGGAAGAAAATTGCTTACGCCCCGACCCAGGGTCGAACTCGCAACCTCTCGCTTCCGAGGCAAGTGCACTTACAACTCGGCCACCCTTTCCCATCACTGCAGTTCCACAGTGGCAGTAACAATGTACATCATGTGTACATCACTAGCTGCTACAGTGTCAGCATCGTCAGTGTGATGACACGTACTGTTCTTTCAAAGTAACAATGACTACTACCACTTGTTCAAACCACAGCAACAGTAGCATTGCCAACAACAGGATTACATTACTTCACTTTACATTTACGACTAAGACTTACTTATAGCAGAGGAGCAGCAGTCTTTGACAGAACTGAGAAGTCCAAGTAAAGAATGGCGAGGCAGCTCCAAAAGAACGCCGTTAAATACACTACGAACAAACAGACCGCATTAAACAGACCTACGGCCTGTCATCGTTTAACGCTCCGCTTCGTGTCTAATGTTCACATCCACATTGACGACAACAGTGTACACATGAATGACAGGACGAAACAGTGGAAGGTCAACATTAATGTAATCGGAATTGTTACACATAATACATGGCACTTAAATCACCGAACCACTCAATTTCAACAACATAATGGCATAGACGATTCGAAAAAAAGGACACGGGAATGAATGTTTCAGTCTGGGTACGACAACTGTTGCGACTCCTTTTTACATTTAGTCAAGTTTTGACCAAATGTTTTAGCATAGACAGGGAATCGAGACGTGGTGTATGTATGCGAGTGTGTGTGTGTGTGTGTGTGTGTGTGTGTGTGTGTGTGTGTGTGTGTGTGTGTCTGTGTGTGTGTATGTGTAGAGCGTTTCTACTGGACCGATCTTCATGAAACTTGACATGAGAGTTCCTGGGTATAATATCCCCACATGTTTTTTTTATTTGTTTGATAAATGTCTTTGATATTGTCATATCCCGCTTAGGAGCTGAACAATTATTTAATTAGTTTGCTCATTAAAGTTGTCATTAAAAACGATGTTTCATTTACAGATTAAACAATAATTGCATTGTATTCCTCGTTTTCTCCTGTATTGGAAAATATATAGATATGTTATGTTTACTTGAAAAACGCGCGCGCTCAGAATTAAAGAAAATAGGTCGAGTATAATGTTCGCATGCTTCGCGGAGACGAGCGTGACCTGTCTCGGTGTTCGGGGAAGTTTAGCCGAGACTATCTGAATGTAGTCTCGGCGATGACTGGTTTTTGGTGTTTATCTTTTAGTTTGATACCTACAGATTGACGCAGTACTGTCAAGTTTCCATTTTTCAATCCAATCAATTGAAATTTGGGTCAATAATTCGTTCCATTTTCACTTGGAAGCTTAACAACTATTTAATACGATTAGTTATGTTAACATCTTTTACATTCAACTTTCAATTTGAAGTTCAACAATGATTGCATTGTAGTTTTACTTCATCCCTTGAAGCTAAAACTTTAAACACACGTTACATTTGAAATCAAAACAAATCAGAAAGTTAAAAAGAATACAGACAATCATGCATTTTTTGGTGAGGCACTTGTGCTACTCCGCTATACCAGCTGTCAAATCAAGTCATCTTAATGCGTCAGCGCTTTCTTGTGCTGAGGTATCGGCAAACTTACTTAATACCTTTTCGTTACGATGGCTATATACAAGTGATAAGAAAGGCATGGTGTATCTCTTCGCGTAGCCACATTTTAAACACATTTCAGAGGCAAACATAAGGCTCTAGGACACACAAATCTAAGATCAGTTTACATAATCAGATGCATTGTTTGCGAGCAAGTCAATGGCAAGTGTAAAATATAGCATCCACGTCTTAGAACTCTCGGCGCAAGAGGCTTCCAAACTGTAGATACGTGTTTCATGTGTGTGTGTGTGTGTGTTTTTTTGGTTTTTTTTGGGGGGGGGGGGGGCGGGGGGAGGGGGGCAATTATAATGTATAAATGCAACATTTGATATTCCTGAGTACCTGCTGTTAACAGGAGTGAATGGTACCCCCATATTAATCTGAATCTAAGGCACCAGTTGAAAAATAAGTTGATCAAAACAGTGCCAGATAGTTGTGTGCCACGAACAACAAACCAGACACGTATCAGTAAGTCGTGTGGATATCTTTGAAGAGATTTGAACAGTTTAAGGGCATGCAAAAGCTTGGGAAATGTGGAGATCGCAGAGGCTGTAAAACCCACTACAACAACAGATAACAGGAAGGTAAATCTAACTGCTAAAGCGGCAAAAGTATGTATTTTGCGATACTGGCATTTATTTGATGGATCCTGCATTGTCAAGTTTAGCAGAAAAAAGTAATTTGACTGTAGCCAAGTGCACTTCGCTACCCTAAACACTCTAATCATCGCATAGCGAAACAGCCTTGTGTACAGTACAAACGGGATCACCCACCCCATAGCAGACGATACGATGCTGCGCGCGCACCATTGCCGGCGCAAATTCTAATAAAATACCTTTCTTTATATATCTACCTAACTTCTATCTTTCAAAGTCCCTTTTATCTTTGATACGGTCCTAATTATATTTAGGTTTGCATAGAAGTCACTGATTAGGCTGGATGGCTGCATATTATTGTGTTATTTACGATAATGCTTCGAACTGACCAAAGCGTCACTCTGACCTTGACCGGTTTTCATGTATCGTCGAGAGAAATTGATTCTCACAAACTCATCTTTGTCTTTTCAATCATTGTTTTGTCATTTTTGTATCACTATTACATATCCCGTACCTATGTTGCATATGATTTTAGTTTGTTTATAAGGATTTGGTTGTAATGAGTGATGCTTGGTTCCTCTGCAAAGATTGCTAATTTATGCAGACAGGTACTCGCGCAGGAATTTAGCCGATTCCATTTACTTTCGGACTTTACCGCTTCGTACTAAGTCAATGTATAATTTTCCCCCAAGTAACGCATATCATGATGTTTGTCTAGGGTTCTTCTTTTTATCTGTATGATTTATGAGTTTGTCCATTATTCCAGTTTAGAGAGTTTTGTAATTTTCCGCACTGAAGTTGGTTCAGTGCCTTCACTGGGACCATTGTTTTTGCATCCTACTAAATAAATATAAGTTTTTACGAAATGTGATCTATCGCAATGGAAAGCTAAAGGTCGTAGCTTTAATTTGATGTATTGTTTGTTTGGATTGGTTATGTATTTGTTTAAATAACGTAGGGTAAAGCATGTGTAAGAAACACAGATTCCGTGTTTCTGGCCGTATTCAGTCCGATTTTCATCACCGCCGGACGGTGCTTTCTGTGCAGTCCGCGCCGGGGCTATAAGTATAAGCCGGACACCGGCATAAGATGCATTCGCTCCTAGCAGCTGAACACGACACTACACTTGCTTTGCTGTCTACGGGTTTCGCCTTCGGCCTCTACGTTTCCTTGCATTGTTTTCTTGAATAAAAAGTTGAAACAAGACGCTTGGACTTGGGCTTCGTGTATCTACTACCTTTCCACTCCTCCACTACATGACATAAGAGCAGAACGGTTGAATTTAATGTTTAATGGCGCCTGTGTAGAAATGGTCATATTATTTATAATATGTCGACAGAGGCCGATTATATGCATGTTCTGCAAATGTAGAGTTTAAACGCTGTCGTAATAGCCCCTAATGAGGCGCGTGGAACGTTAAACGTTGTTTCACATATGTTTTTAAGTACAAGAACGATCTAATGCAATGCTTGTTTGCCAGCACGAGTGCGTTCCTCCCTGAAATGTGTGTTTTGTTTGTTTTGTTTCGTAAGGTGCATTTTTCACATCAGAAAAGGTCACTCTAATTTCTAAGTAGAATATACCCTGTGTGTTTTGGTTGGTTTTGTTTTGTTTAAATCCATCTGCAACGTTTTTTGTCAGGGTGTGGGAATCACATTGCTGTGTTTTGCCAGAACCTCATTTAGCCAGCTACTTTCTTTATTTGTGTTGTTAATATTATGGCAGTATCTACAACAACAAAGAGGTTGAACATTCAGGAGTCACCAGTCTTACGTAGACACACAAACAAACAAACGCACCCACACACACACACACACATACACACACATACACACATACACACACACACACACGCACACGCACGCACACATACACACACACACACACACACACACACACACACACACACACATACACACACACACACACACACACACACACGCACGCACACATACATACACACACACACACACACACACACACACACACACTTGGAGTGCTTTTATGTTCAGTTTAATGCAACGGCCTGTATACTTGAAGATACAGTTTCTTCAAAATGATTAAAAGCAGCATTTGTATTTATAATTATTTGAACACATTCTTCATTTTCGAAATATAAATACACATTTCTACTTGTTGATAATGGAAATAGTGGCTAGTGAATTGTGATTCTGTTGATTATTTTAAATTGCACACTCATACTTTTTGACATTGGCTATGCTAAAGTCCTTTTTTGTCCAGATGTAATTTTGAATTCTAAAACGTACGATAGTTTTATGATAATTTGATTGAGTATACCACAAACTTAGTATAAAGCCATGGTCCGTCCCTTGCTGCTTTAAGTGAATATTAGTTGTTGTTTGTTTTCTTTTTGTAGGCTAGAGTCAGGTACAACATTGATTCATAAAACACATCTGCACAGAAAGCAGCTACCCAAATAATACCGGCACGGTTGGCCTAGTGGTAAGGCGTCCGCCCCGTGATCGGGAGGTCGTGGGTTCGAACCCCGGCCGGGTCATACCTAAGACTTTAAAATTGGCAATCTAGTGGCTGCTCCGCCTGGCGTCTGGCATTATGGGGTTAGTGCTCGGACTGGTTGGTCCGGTGTCAGAATAATGTGACTGGGTGAGACATGAAGCCTGTGCTGCGACTTCTGTCTTGTGTGTGGCGCACGTTATATGTCAAAGCAGCACCGCCCTGATATGGCCCTTCGTGGTCGGCTGGGCGTTAAGCAAACAAACAAACAAACAAACGCAAATAATACCACCAAAAAACATTGTCAATAATATACTTGTTAAAAGAAACGTGTGACTTTGTCATGCTGTTTGTATTAACCCTTAGGCTGGTTGTCGCGACATATGTCGCGCTACTTTACGTATACCGTCACCTGGTTGTCACGACATATGTCGTGCTACTGGCTCAGTCTGTTTGGTCGTTCCGATTACCTCCCATGGATGCGAAAACCTATGACCGTTTTTCTTTATTTTTGTTTCTGTTATTTCACCAGTGGCTATGTAACATGTGTTACAGAATTGCACCAGTGTAAGGGTTAAAACTCGGAGTTAAGGCAAACATACGTCTCCGGGAAACCAAGCCGTAATGTAGTAGAAGGCCACATAGGTATACGTTTAGAGCTACATATGCAGTTCGCCCATGTTTAAGCTTACACAATTGCTTGAATACAATGCAGTACACACTTCAAATAACACTGCTGTCTAAAACACCAATATTTAGGACAATCAGGTATTCATAAAACATTGCCAGGTCCGAATAAGGCTATTTTTGGCTCACGTAAGTGTAGCCTATGCGATGGTAAACTTTGTCTGTCTGTGCGTGCGTGCGTGCGTATGTATGTGTGTATGTCTGTGGTAGAAACTTTAACATTTTTGGCTAAACACCGAAATACTCATTTCACGTGTTTAATTTTCAAGCACCATCTTCAAATTATTGAAGCAATGATCAACATTGTGTCGGCATGTGTGTAGTTAAAGCGTGTATCCAAAGAAAACGGGTGGTGGGGGGTTTTGAAGGGGTACAAGCAGTTGACTGGTTTGTGTCGTGTTTGGCATGTAGACGGCAGGTCAGGTGTCAAGATCAGGTCAGGGGTCGCGCGAAGGATTGTGGTCCAGTTCTCACCTCGCCGATTCGCCGGGGAAGACGATTTCATGTTGTTCGGTTTCTAAGCTCCAGAAAAGTAAATAAAGAAGATACCAAAGGGAGATTTCCTACAATTTGATCTGCACAGCGTGTTTCCAATGTCCACGCGAGGAAGAGCTGTCGAAAGCGCGGCAGCCAGTGTCGATCTTGCAGCCGTATCCCGGTAAGTTCAGAGACAGATCTACTATCTAGTGTCTCCCACTCTGATATTAAACGTGTCACTGTTAATCCGTTTTGTTTTAATTTATTTTTATTTCAGCAGACACGGATGTCAAACACAGTGCTAGGCAGTCACCTCTAGTGAAATGAGTTGATCTAAAGTGCCTGTAATGTTTGGATGTCTTTGCTCGTGGTTCGATTTATGTGAATTTCAAGACTTGCTGTAGAGTCTCAAGTTAAGTTTACTCTGCCCGAAAAAAACTGTCCACCATTTACTTGAACATGCAGATATAAGGAAACGGAATGAATCTGTTCTCAAAGTCAAAATGATCACGATTTTTTCCTCAGATTCAAAACATGCACTGTCATGGTTTTGTCTGTACAATTTAGTAAGTCTTAAGTACTTTGCAACAACTTCCTTGAACGTGAAAGACAGTTTTTGAATGCTAGATCTGTATCGCGTTTCATTCCAGACTCGATCCTCTCTTTGATTGTAGATCTACTGTTTGCTGTTTACGCACTATCATATATATGATTCGCTATGTAACGTTTGGTAAGCTTACCTTGCAACAGCTTTCTTGTCTTTGTTGACATTTCTGGCTGTGTTGACCGTCAGAATTATTTTAAGAATTACCAGGCTGCTGCAGTCGACATGTTTCGCATATTGTAGGGTTACCATGCTGCATAGGTAAAGTGGCTGGTATAACCTGACTATTCTGTTTCAAAACACTGTTTATATTTGTGTAGTTTGTAGTCATCATAACTAATCGCATTTTGCCATTTGTTTCAGAAAGGAGGTTAAAGGCACAGTAAGCCTCCCGTAAACCATCACAGAGCTCCCCGAGCGTCTAAATACAGTACAAGCATACTTCCATTTGAACGCTCACCGAACGGGAACACCCTGGCTGCTTTCTGTCGAGCGTGAGACATTTTCCAAGAATTTATTTTCGTAGACTTGTTCCGTTAACAACAACGGCGCCTCGTTTTTGCGATAGACCTAACTTTTAAAATCTAAATAATAAATTGACAGCTTGTTACACAAACATTCTTTAATCATAAAAGAATTCGTTTTTCATCAAGACAAGATCAGAACAATTCGAAGTTGTGAAAGTTTAAAAAAAGAAAAGCCCGGAAGCAGGGTCACGCAAGGGTCGTAGCAGACGACGGCCGGTTTATCAGTGCAAATCGCCGTTCCTCTCAACAGTCAAAAGCCATCGCTAGACTGAGTTCTTGTGAACCACAGCCGTTGTTTCGTGCATAAAAACAAGTCGCGTAAGGCGAAAATACAATATTTAGTCAAGTAGCTGTCGAACTCACAGAATGAAACTGAACGCAATGCCATTTTACTCGTAGCATTGTCAGGCCACCGCTCATGGCAAAGGCAGTGAAATTGACAAGAAGAGCGGGGTAGTAGTTGCGCTAAGAAGGATAGCACGCTTTTCTGTACCTCTCTTTGTTTTAACTTTTTGAGCGTGTTTTTAATCCAAACATATCATATCTATATGTTTTTGGAATCAGGAACCGACAAGGAATAAGATGAAAGTGTTTTTAAATTGATTTGGACAATTTAATTTTGATAATAATGTTTATATATTTAATTTTCAGAGCTTGTTTTTAATCCGAATATATCATATTTATATGTTTTTGGAATCAGCAAATGATGGAGAATAAGATAAACGTAAATTTGGATCGTTTTATAAATTTTTATTTTTTTTTACAATTTTCCGATTTTTAATGACCAAAGTCATTTATTAATTTTTAAGCCACCAAGCTGAAATGCAATACCGAACCCCGGGCTTCGTCGAAGATTACTTGACCAAAATTTCAACCAATTTGGTTGAAAAATGAGGGCGTGACAGTGCCGCCTCAACTTTCACGAAAAGCCGGATATGACGTCATCAAAGACATTTATCAAAAAAATGAAAAAAACGTTCGGGGATTTCATACCCAGGAACTCTCATGTCAAATTTCATAAAGATCGGTCCAGTAGTTTAGTCTGAATCGCTCTACACACACACACACACACACACACACACACACACACACACACGCACATACACCACGACCCTCGTTTCGATTCCCCCTCGATGTTAAAATATTTAGTCAAAACTTGACTAAATATAAAAACGTGCTATTGTAGATAAGCTCACGTCGAGTCGCATTCAAATGACTAACTATGACGACTGCATTGTGAAAAGGGAAAACTGGATCACACGGGTTCACGATGGCTCAGGGGTAAGATAAACCACGCAAAAATAAATTTTTTGAAAATTGTTCGCTCTTTACGGAGGGCACCTAGAATGTTCTCAATTGGTGAGTGTTTAAATGAAATGGTGTTTGTACTGTGTGTAAAAGCCTGACCGTATCTGTGATGGTTTACGGGAGGCTTACTCTGCCTTTAACCTACAACAAGATCGACGCTATGTCAGATATATGCCTCAGCCACATGAAGACTTCCGAATTTAGATCTACTCGGCATGGTGACAAGTCTTGATGAAAAGTATAGGACTGAGGACAGCAGTGGAAAAAGTGCCCACATGGCAGGTACCTAACCTATTACCCTAGTCATTTTATCTGTTTGCCTTCTTTTGAAAATTATACATGGAGTTGATATGATGCGTTAGTTTTAACTGTGTGTGTGTGTGTGCGCGTGTGTGTGTGTGTGTGTGTATGTGTGTGTTACGGAGTGAGTGAGTTTGTGTTATGTTACTGTTTGTTGATTTCTTACGGGAGCCTTGAAGGCTTCGCCTCTTGTTAGCATGGTGTTGACATTGTAAGTTAAACTAATGAAGTTTTAAAAACGTGGCAGGTTTCATCCCATCACAAACGTGGGTGGAAGCTTATAGTACAGGTGATCGCTGTTCCCGTTCACTTGCGTTCTTGGCCTGAAACAATAAACATTGTGGTCACCACAGTGCAAGTTGGAAATACACAATATAATCACCACCGTGCAAATTGGACATATTTATTTTCGGATCAGTTTCATTGGAATTGGAAGACGCTTTTCGAAAAGAAAAAGCATTGCCCAATTCTTAAAACAGTGTAGCAGTACTTGTGTAGCTGTACTAAGATTTGCTGTTACAAAGGTTTGTTATGATTCTGTAGATATAAAAAAAATTTAAAACAAATCTTACTTAGTAGTAGCACTGTTCAGTAAAATGCTACTGCAATACAAATACCTGCAGTTCCACAAAGTATTATTTCAATTCTGTAATTAATGCTTTTCATAAAAGTGTCTTCACAATTCTTGAAACAATTGTATTAGTACTTGGTCTCATTACGTTGCTCACAATTGCTTTTAAGTAAACAGATAGGGCAATTGTCAAAGATACTTTTTAAAAGAGTGCCTGCGCACTTCTTGACAAATCGTTTTGGTACTTATCAGTAAAGCGTAAGTGCATTATTGATAAGTGTGGTGTTTTCCGTCAATTGTCATTACAATGTTGCAGAATGCTTTTAAAAAAAGTGTCAGCACATATCTTGAATGCTATTTATCTCTCCTTCAAGCACGGTGCTGTATTTGCTTTTCAGTAAAGTTGTAACATGTTGTAAAAAAGTGCTTTTCAATAACGTGTCAGAACAATTATTAAAGAAAAAATCATCTCAGGTAAGTTTCCGTGAAATTAAAAACACACACAAACACATACACGCATAAACGCACGCACGCACGCACGCTCGCGCGCAAACACAAGATCCAAGGAAAATCGAGATAGGAAATGGGTGAATGAAGACCTA
The DNA here is from genome assembly GCF_037325665.1 of Littorina saxatilis. Lineage (NCBI taxonomy): Eukaryota > Metazoa > Mollusca > Gastropoda > Littorinimorpha > Littorinidae > Littorina > Littorina saxatilis. The sequence continues at coordinate 46,516,532 of NC_090252.1, forward strand.
CTGCACATTTCTGGATCTTCATCCGAGTTGTCGGCACAGTCATTATCACCATCACAGCGAAACGAAGCATGGATACACTCAACGTTGTTGGCACACTTCACTTCACCGGGTGCACAATTTCGATACCCTGCAGTTAAGGAAATAAAGAAATGCGACGATTAAGAGAAAACACACACAAACACGCTCACACACACACACACACACACACACACACACACACACACAC
>NC_090252.1:46516957-46524457 GCF_037325665.1 Littorina saxatilis
ACAGATACGCGCTGCGATAAACATGTTGCCAGCATTTTATAATCTGTATTGGTTACAGATATAGGGTTTCCAATTCTTAAGGCTATCTCTCGGCAAATCTTTATCCTTATGGATCAACGTGATAACTGCTCTTTTCTGAGTATCTGACAATTCACCGACTCTAAATGCACTTTGAAGGGAATTAACCACCATCATTTTTACTTTAGGCCAACATTTTTTCATGAAACTTGTAGTCAATCCGTCTAAACCTGGTGACGAACCATTTTTTAATAAAGACAGCGCCCTGCCGATTTCTAACACGGTAAAATCAGTTTCCAAACCACATTTTCGTTCGTCATTTAACTGAGGAATATTTAAATTAAGAACTTTACTTTCAGCATCCTCCTCAACAAAATTCCCATTTTTATCAAACACGTTATTGTAAAATCTCACTTGCTCCTGTAAAATTCCTTTTTGCGTCGTTATTGAGAGCCATTTTCATCTATTAATCTGTCCATAAATTTTCAATCAGCTTTCACTTTTTCCATATTTAAAAAATATAATATCACTTCACATGCACAATTCTATATAACATATTACAACCAAACACAATAGCAAATAAGCAAAAAAACTCAGAACATGGTTTGAAAGGGTAGCTTTATTGGTCTTTTTTTCGAACGAATGTAAGGATCACTATATCCCGCCAAACCGCAACACGGTGGCCTAGTGGTAAGGCGTCCGCCCAGTGAGCGGGAGGTCGTGGGTTCGAACCCCGGCCGGGTCATACCTAAGACTTTAAAATTGGCAATCTAGTGGCTGCTCCGCCTGGCGTCTGGCATTATGGGGTTGGTGCTAGGACTGGTTGGTCCGGTGTCAGAATAATGTGACTGGGTGAGACATGAAGCCTGTGCTGCGACTTCTGTCTTGTGTGTGGCGCACGTTAAATGTCAAAGCAGCACCGCCCTGATATGGCCCTTCGTGGTCGGCTGGGCGTTAAGCAAACAAACAAACAAACAAACAAAATATATCTCGCCAACTAGAGTTATTACGGCTTGTTGATTTTGCCAATACAAAAGTCATTTTTTCTCACTTCATTGGTGCAAACAGTGTAATATTGTGTTGTAAATTCTATTGTTATGCGATTGTTGTTATATTTGTAAGCATAAGAGAGAGAGAGAGAGAGAGAGAGAGAGAGAGAGAGAGAGAGAGAGAGAGAGAGAGAGAGAGAGAGAGATTTTTCACTCCATCAAAGTATCTCCTTTTGAATGCTAAATATAAGTCAGGGAATACGTCTAAAAATGGCCTCCAAATTCCAGGAAATATGTATATTACCTGGATATTTTAGGGAATATATATATATTCATTGAGTGAAACAGGGAATACGTATAAATCAAATCTCTTATATTATTAAAAGCTGCATCAAAAGGTGTGCAACATTGATATCGGGACTACACAAAATAGAATGTTTATATAATGGGTGGTGGTGGATAATGCTGTCTGGATTAAAATATAAAAAGAGGTAAACAGGTGGCGAACTGTTCAGTTTCACTGACGGTTTAGTCTTCAGTGACAATGCAAATAACAAATCAGAGGTGATTCTTGCTAAACATCAAGCTTTTATTTATTCGTATGAATTTAGCAATGAAAAACGGATTGACAATTAAGGGTAAAGAGAGAGGGGGGGAGAAAGAAGGAGAGAGAGGGAGGGGGGAGAGAGGGAGGGGGGGGAGAGAGGAACGGGGGAAGAGAGGCAGGGCGAGAGAGAGGGATGCGTGGGGCTGGCGGTGGGGGTTGGGGGGGGGGGGGCGTGGAGAGGAGCAGCTAGTCGTAGAGCGGTTCGACTCGCGCAGTGGCTATACATTACACGGTTCGCGTGCCATCAATTAGCACGTCGTCAAGCAGGTAACCCGCTGAGAAACCTAATGGAGAGCTAGAGAGACAGCTGGACGCATTCCTTGTTTATGGTCAGCAGATTAATGTACTGCCACACTGAGATTGAAGTCGCAGAGGGTTACATCGGACTGGGTGGCCGAGTGGTAACGCAGTTGCGCTCGGAAGCGAGAGGTTGCGAGTTCGACCCTGGGTCAGGGCGTTAGCAATTTTCTCCACACCTAGGTGGTGGGTTCAAGTGCTAGTCTTTCGGATGAGACGAAAAACCGAGGTCCCTTCGTGTACACTACATTGGGGTGTGCACGTTAAAGATCCCACGATTGACAAAAGGGTCTTTCCTGGCAAAATTGTATAGGCATAGATAAAAATGTCCACCAAAATACCCGTGTGACTTGGAATAATAGGCCGTGAAAAGTAGGATATGCGCCGAAATGGCTGCGATCTGCTGGCCGATGTGAATGCGTGATGTATTGTGTAATAAAAATTCCATCTCACACAGCATAAATAAATCCCTGCGCCTTGAATATGTGCGCGATATAAATTGCATAAAATAAAAATAAAATAAATAAATCCCTGCGCTTAGAACTGTACCCACGGAATACGCGCGATATAAGCCTCATATTGATTGATTGATTGACATCTTCATATAGTCACAGTATACTGACACCAGTCCTAGCATGATAGAGCGGCTGTCACTATAGGTGTCTCTCTTTGTGTGTCTGTATCATATTACTTGTGATTAAAACAAAAAATGCCTGATAGGAAACAAATAGAAAAAAATGTTATGACAGAGATTCCCCTAATATTTCCGAATGTCATTTCTACAATGACGCTTTGAATAACGTCTTGATAAAAGTTGGTTGACGTGAAATGTGGCTTGAAAAAAAAGAGCATTAAAACCTTTAACGTAATGCAACAAGCAGAGAATGCAGAGAATATGGAATATTAGCTGTCATAGGGGTACGATACCAGTTAATCACGTTTAACCGAATGTTTGGAGATTCGAGAGTGGAGAGTGTAATTATTGAAGAGAGAGAGAGATGGAGAGAGAGGAGAGTTGGGAAAAGAGAGAGTGTGTGTAAGAAGGTGAGAGACAGAGGGCGATGGGGAGAGGTTGAGTGATCATATGAGGGGTGTTGTCAATATTAGAAAGATAGAGGGGGAGAGAAGGAGAGAGAGATGGGAGGGTGAAGAAAGAGAGAGAGTGTGTAAGATGCCTCCATAAGAGATGTAGCCTAGAATAAAAGCAATGTCCCTCGATGCATGTATTATTTCTCTTAACGAGTATAAAATAAGTTATGTAAGTCATTTTTCGTAGGCCTAATATGAAAATAATGTTGAAGTCTGAATCCAGTATCATTATTTTGAACTGTTTCGGTCTATACATGTAGTCTGCTTAAAGCAGAACGCTTCCGTGTAGCATAAATATATATCTTTCATGTTCTCTTGGGACGGGCCAGGGAATGTGTTACAAACTAACGCTTGCTTATTAGCAAGCCCAGTCAGTTCTGTACGCGAGTAGTAAAACATGATAGCGGTCAGTGGATCAGTTACCAACATTCCTACTGACATCTGGTAGTGATTTAGTCTTGATGGTGATCGGTGCTTTCCTTCGTTAGCCACTGGACTTGTCAGTTACATTTTGACGATTATCTGAGCGACCCCTTTTACAGAAAATTCAAATAGCAACCGAGCCATTCATGGAAGATCATATAGGATGTACATTAGGTCCCTAATCACGAAGACGGTCACCTAGAAACTCGCTCAAATATGTGATTTTTCTTGATACATTGTTAACTAATCTAAAAGATTGGAGTTTTCCTAACAATACACACACACACACAACGTATTCGTTTTGATAACAAAAATAATGATATGGCATGTATCAATAGCCGGCATGTGATAAAGGGGTAACAAAATAATAATTAACAAGTGACCATAAGGATCCTAATACTTTCCGTTTATCATCTCGTGCTGTGGTTGTTGTTTTATTATTTAAAGTCTTCTTCATCGAAATGATAAGACATCTCGGGCTGATTGGTCCTGATATGGCTCAAAAGAGTCGGCTGGACCGAAAGCAAATATCAAGTAAAGTATCTGGGGCTGATAGAACATATAGACCCTAACGGGTGTAAAGTGAGCATATATTAAAACCCTTCCTGGCCGGATAATATGGTACCTAGGGTCACCAAAGTTCAGAGCTTCTCGGCATCGACTCCGATGAGCATGCTTCCGAATAGTGGTGTCACCAGTTTTATCAGTTTTGGAGAAAAGTGGGTGCAAACGAAAACATTTAAACCATGCCTGACGGGATAATGTTGGCACTAGGATCATCAAACTACAGAGCAAATCAATATCAATCACCACAAACTGGGGCCTTAATTTCGGAGAAAATAACTGTGTCCTTACTGGAGACAATTGAGTTTGTTTGTTTGTTTGCTTAACGCCCAGCCGACCACGAAGGGCCATATCAGGGCGGTGCTGCTTTGACATAGAACGTGCGCCACACACAAGACAGAAGTCGCAGCACAGGCTTCATGTCTCACCCAGTCACATTATTCTGACACCGGACCAACCAGTCCTAGCACTAACCCCATAATGCCAGACGCCAGGCGGAGCAGCCACTAGATTGCCAATTTTAAAGTCTTAGGTATGACCCGGCCGGGGTTTGAACCCACGACCTCCCGATCACGGGGCGGACGCCTTACCAATAGGCCAACCGTGCCGGTTAGACAATTGAGTACATGTATACGAAATAGCATTTCCTGACGGGATAATTTTGAGTGACACCAGGGTCATCGATCCGCAGGACATAATTATGAGCGTTTATTCCCATGGACCTCGAGCTCATAGCCAAAATGAGTTTCAATAGCTTTACCTATTTGGGAGAAATGAGTACATATATATGTTAGTCATATTGAGAACAGACACAAGTCAAACGGGATAATTGCACTATGATCAACAAACTACTTTGTTTGAATGCAAATGTGTTGTTTGTCCCCCAGAGGGTGGACGTTTGCGTTTGTTCCGGTCAGTCTATATGTCACACAAGTCACTAAAATATCACTCACGCGAACTGTCAAGACGCAAAATAGATAAGTTGGTAAATTGCTCTCCTAACGCGACAAAACGAAAGTGTCTGAGGCAGGAGATCGAATCCCATTGGCGTCGTTAATTTAAAAAAAAAGCTCACTGGGTGACGCAGGGGTTTGTCGGACCTGTTCTTCTTAGGGGTTGGGGAGGGGGGAGGTGTTGCGTTGTTGTTGTTGTTTTTTGGGGGAGAAGAACATTGCAGTTATGATAAAAAAAAATTCTGTCAATATTTGTCCCGCGCTAATCTGTGTGAAATCGCTTACCGTTGCCAATCATAATTCATATATTAATACAGGTACTGGTAGCCTCAGTCACACGAAATTGCTAATTTCTGTGGTACTGGGCAACTTTCACGTTATTCCTTTTGCATGGGCATAGTGGAGGCCACCTCAATCAGGACTGGCTGGGACTAATGTGTTTATTTTTTTTAATTAAGTGGGTTTATTTGAACATTAAATATTTTTACCTACCGCCGGATGCCCTTAGGCACCCCTGAAGCTCGACATGCAGCCGTCCGGGATAAAACTGCCCGAGAATCCAATAAACACTTTAGACAACACAGTATCATGTCAAATCAAGTTCACTCTCAAACCTATCAAGTTATTATTGTTGTTACTTATTGGAATGGCAAACGGAACATCCATTGCCTATGGTTTTTGTAATGTCATAGCTGTATTTCTCCCTGAAACTTTTGCAAATTATTAGTAGGCCAGTTGGTTAGGACACTCTTGCTTCATCACGTTCTAATCACGCACGTTCGAATCCACGCGGTGTCACTTTTTTTTCTCCCTTTCCCCTACGCTACATTACTTTTCAGGGAATGTGTGCTGTTCATTGTTATTTTATTTTACTGATACGTTTTTTATAATTTAATTCGTCATCCAGCGGGGACGTTTGCGATTGTTCCATTCCGTAAGTATGTATGTATGTCACAATATAGGAACTGCGATAAATCCTGAACGGCTAAGTATTTTTCAACCAAACTTTGTAGGTAGATGTAGACACACGATAGCCTATTGCGTGCAACATTTATATTGGATAGGTCAAAGGTCAAGGTCATTACGGGGCCCGATGGTCAAAATACATAATCAGCCATGTCTCCCAAAGTTCTGGGAATATTTCAATGAAACTTTTTTTCATTACATACTCTGAGGACGGGTCTACAAAATAGCAGTTAAAAATTACATAATCACAGCAAAAATGTTTTTCTCAGAAAATCGAGTTGAATTTTTTTTTTCTTTTTTTCCCCCTTAAGTTGAAGGGACTAATGTGCTGCGTCTTCATGTTTAATTTCATTTAAAAAAAATGGTTGGCTGGTTCCAAAGTTATAAGGGTTTTAACCATCATATTTGTGGTAATCATATGACTGATAGTTATAAGGCTTCGCTGATCAGGGGAGCTAATCTCCTCCACTGAATCACCATCGCTTTGAAGCTATGAATACAATAATAAATCAGTCATGATTCAGACAAGATAAGTCGACCATTGCAACAATAATAGCAATTGATAATGGTATGGATTCGCATAGACACTTTAATATCCACACCATCAGTGATTAATGAAAATCATAAAACATTTGTTACATCCCGTGAGGAGCACGAGTATTGCTAGTGATAATAATAATAAACATTTATAATCCGAATACTTCCTAATGCAAGGAGCCCTAGTCGTTTACATAAACCGAAGATGGGGAGGTAGAACTTTTCTCTCCCTTCTTCAATGCTAGCGTTCTTGGCCAGGGCACGGTAACTTGATACCAACACGAAAAGGAACGCTGAAACCATGGTCCTGTGGCGCCGCTAACCCGTAACCGGTGGTCAGCATCTGAGTTACAGTGCTAGCTCGGCGAAGCCACGGCGAAAGGGCTACGGCTGTAACCCGATAACGGCACCGGCTGATACGATAACAAGTTCACGCTGATATCAATGGCCTTGCTGCATCGCCAACTACCCTTCTGAGGCTCGGGCACCCCGCTGCACCAGCCTCTCCTTTCACCTCTACTTCTGGTGGCCCAATCGGAGGTTCCTCTGCTAGCCACCGATGCTCTGGTTGCTTCAACTTTACGTGATATTTGACATCCTTGACCTCTGATAACATCTAGCCTTGTGTAGAGCACTTGATCACAAAATCAGGACTATTATAATTAAGACAAGTACTATACACTTATAACTTTTTTCATATTTTTTTCTTGCTGTTTATTTTTAGTATTATCATAAAACCATTAATATTACAATTAAGTTCTCATGACCCACAATCTTGACAATAACTGAAATAATGACATCAGTGACTATGCCTTGAAGCTCTTGGACAACATTCAAGTGTGTGATATTTATACTGATATTACTGACTTGAAAAATAACTGTGAAGTAAAATGCTTATACTGTCTTAATATACTGTTTAAAACGTTCGCCAGAGACGTTTCTGTTTAATTTTGGTAGCACTTATTTGAGCCTCGTGCTTTTGTGTTTCTTCATCTTGCCCTTTCTATTGTAATTCGGACTGTTGGATAAATATGTATTTAAACCAAAAGAAGGCGTA
>NC_090252.1:46529457-46534457 GCF_037325665.1 Littorina saxatilis
GAGAGAGAGAGAGAGATAGAGATAGAGAGAGAGAGAGAGAGAGAGAGAGAGAGAGAGAGAGAGAGAGAGAGAGAGAGAGAGAGAGAGAGAGAGAGAGAGAGAGATATTGGATGTACTGAATTGAACTAAAATATTATGATGGGGAAGGCGTTTAGATGATTATAATAAGTATGTGTAGGCTATTGTGTGTGCACACTGAATGTATTGTTTTGTGTTGTTACTATTTATGTTGTATGTTGTTGGATGTTGTGATATATGCATAAACCGGCACGGTTGGCTTAGTGGTAAGGCGTCCGCCTCGTGATCGGGAGGTCGTGAGTTCGAACCCCGGCCGGGTCATACCAAAGACTTTAAAATTGGCAATCTAGTGGCTGCTCCGCCTGGTGTCTGGCATTATGGGGTTAGTGCTAGGACTGGTTGGTCCGGTGTCAGAATAATGTGACTGGGTGAGACATGAAGCCTGTGCTGCGTCTTCTGTCTTGTGTGTGGCCCACGTTATATGTCAAAGCAGCACCGCCCTGATATGGCTCTTCATGGTCAGATGGGCGTTAAGCAAACAAACAAACAAACAAACAAATATATGCATAAACTACGCATTCATGTCTGAGTTGATACAATAACGTTGGCTAAGTCTATGTCTATGAGACTGTCGGTCTCTTCAGTCACACAAGGCGTTGCAGCACATCCACACACTAAACAAGGCGCATCCAGTATCGTATCACGAGACTATACGCTCTGCCAATGATGAGGAAAGCAAAACTACCGTTGTATCGTCATCTAAGTGGTTACATCGCTGCATTCCCACAGTGACTGTAACAATGTGCATCTTTTGCTGCTGCAGTTTCAGCATCGTTAGTGGGCTGACAGCATTACACTTTTAAAGGTGGTCGTCTACATTTTTGCTTTTTTTTTTTTTAATAATCTTATGGTTAGATTTTGCTAAAAAGTTATGTCAGATGATGAATGAACCATGGGGAAAAAAGTTATAGGAAAACAAATATATGCAAACAAATATTTTATTTTTGGGTAGCGTGACTCACGCTTCCAATATTTTGTTTTCTGTTTGCTGAGAACATGCGCTTTGCCTAAAAAATACTGACCAATCAAATTCACTATGCTTATAGCCACGCCCAAACAAGTGCAGCAACAGTTTGACACTGGAGCGCTGTCCACGCTTTTTTTTAAACGCACGAAATGCACGGAATTTGAGAGGAGTTTTGCGCTTGGCATTTTCCAAATAAGGATATCCTACTATGAGTACTACGCTGGAATACTACAATGAATTTTCAAACGGCTACACTGGCTTCGTCTTTCCTGATCGAAAGGGGGTGTACTGTTGATATTTGTAGATAATAGACTCTGTATTTTAATGGTCAAATGGCGATTTCGGTATAAAAATGTAGACACGGACCTTTAAAGTAACCGTGACAAATACAGCAAGTTAAAAACACAGCGTGGTCATCATGTCACTTCAAATGTAAGCCCCTGTAGGACTAAAACGTACTTACATCAGTCAGTGGAGCAGTAGTTTTTGAAAGAAAGCAATCGCCGCGTGAAGTGAAGTGAATAATGGTGAAATAGTTCCAAACGAACGCCGTTAAGTACACTATGGTAAACAGCATGCTGTGCATCTGAAACATACAATTTGTTACGCGCCGCTTCGAGTCCAATGTTCACGTGCAGTTGACACTGTAGGAAAGAGCGATTGGACACAACAGTAGAATGTCAAATGTAATGACACAAAAACGACAGAAAACATGACACTTGCCCGAATGAACCACTCACTTTCAAAGACATAATGGCATAGAACGATCGAGTGACATGGCACTGTAACAAATGTTTTAAATTGGGTACGAAAAGTGTTCCAATCATTTTGTTGTTTACATTTAGTCAAGTTTTGATTAAATGTTTTAACATAGACAGAGAGTCAAGACGAGGGTGGTGGTAGACAGAGAGTCAAGACGAGGGTGGTGGTGTATTAGTGATGGTGTACTATAGATTCAAACAAATATTGACTGTATTCTTCATTATTCCTTGAATCCCACAATAAATGGATATGTTATGTTTAAATAAAAAATAAAAACATATCAGGAATGTACACAGTGTACAGAACAATCGCTATTTTTCTGTTAAAACAAGTGTTGCTGTGTTATGCCGGCTGTGAATTCAAACAATCAACGCCCGCAGCTAGGTGTAAGGAACGCTTTTCACGAACTAATAGAAATACATCTTCATACAATGCGTCAGCACTTCCTCGTGCTGAGGTATCGGCGAACCTACTGCCTTGGTGAAACAAATTGCAGTTCGTTTAGTTTTATCAGAACTGTGAGTTTGACAGATTGACAAAATTGGTTTCGCTTTACTTAACATGTTTTGTTTATTTATGTATTCAAAACCATCCACCATAGTAAATGAAGGGGGTGAGGTAGAAAAACTGCTAAAATTGCAAAATTATGAATTGTGCAACGTTTGACTTTTGATGGATCCCTGTATAATGGGTCGTATTAGTTATAATGTGTAGACAGGCCGCTTATAATCATGTGTACGTAATTGTAGACTGTAACTGCTGCACTACAGTACTCGTAATAACCCCTAATCGTGCACTTTCAACGTAAACGTTGTGGTCAACTAGCAGGTCTGTCAAAGCAACTTCCACCGCGGTTGGTATTCCAACGACTGACGTTTGCTGCGCTTCTTCAAATAACTTGCCGGAGCGAAACAAACTGCTCTTAAAAACTATATTTAGCCACCTGATGCCGGACAGAACGAACGAACGAACGAACGAACTGTATTACTCAAGGATGGAGATTTTAGGCTCACGCCTAGAGAGAGAGAGAGAGAGAGAGAGAGAGAGAGAGAGAGGGAGAGAGAGAGAGAGAGAGAGAGAGAGAGAGAGACACACACACACACACACACACACACACACACACACACACACACACACACACACACACATACACAGACAGAGAGAAAGAGGGAGAGAGAAAAATGAAATAAAATGACGATAGACGCAGAATTTAGGTTAATGCAGGATTAAACAATTTGCCAGTACAACTATTTTGATCGGTTTGAGAAGAGAACATCGGCGCCGACAAATAGTATATAACATAATATACTTTCTTTCTTTATTTGGTGTTTAACGTCGTTTTCAACCACGAAGGTTATATCGCGACGAGGGAAAGGGGGGAGATGGGATAGGGGAAAGGGGGGAGATGGGATAGAGCCACTTGTTAAGTGTTTCTTGTTCACAAAAGCACTAATAAAAAAATTGCTCCAGGGGCTTGCAACGTAGTACAATATATGACCTTACTGGGAGAATGCAAGTTTCCAGTACAAAGGACTAAACATTTCTTACATACTGCTTGACTAAAATCTTTACAAACATTGACTATATTCTATACAAGAACCACTTAACAAGGGTAAAAGGAGGAACAGAATCCGTTAGTCGCCTCTTACGACATGCGGGGTGCAGAGAAATTAGGATGTGGAAAAGAAGACTTTTGGTAAGTGAAATAAAGGTGATGGATCCAGTCAGGTAGAAATAAGACAACAAGAAAAGAATTGGAAAACTGCAGGGAATAGTAGGGAGAGTTTTCTTGGAAGGAAATATAGGTGAAAGGACTGGTAAGGCAGAAATAAGATTAAAGAAGAGAAGTAAAGGGGTGGGGTAGCTTGGTGAGAACACTCCCGCCGCGTGAAGGCGACCCCATGGGAGCAACATAATATACAACATCTGTCATTATGTTGAACACGCCAAAAGTACCAACACATATTTAAGTGTGAAGAAGAGGAATGTGTATAGCGAGACATCCACCGTGACAAACAGTCGTTGTCAACAGTTTGGACAGAAACGCCCGTTACTCTAAACGTTACAATATAACTGAATTATAGCTTTTTGAAATGTTTGTACACCAAATGTGACCCTCCACCACGGAATGAGTCGCATGTCACCTTTGCATGATTTTCATATTTTTACGTTTTCCTAAAGAGTTTTTTTTATGCTCTATCCAGTGGTGAAAACCGTTTTAGAAAAGAGCGAAAACTTTGAGTTTGAGTTATAAGCCTGTGACTAAGGTGACCCTCACACTGTTACCAGACACTCCCCGGACTTATATTAAGCCTAGCGCAGAACCGCGCGAGGTGACATGCGACTCATTTCGTGGTGGAGGGTCACAAATGTACAATATAAATCAACGGCTGACTTACTTACCCCAAGACATGAATTCGGTATTGTGCGGTGTTGTTGAAGCTTTTTTTGAAAAAAAAAAATTAATCTTTTTTTTTTTCTCCAAAATTTTAATCAATCAATAAACACGTGATAACAAACATGGTAACTGTGTGTTTTCTGTTTGTACACATAATTTCTCATTTACATGCATTACCTTAAGTCAGAGACGATAAACATTTTTTCTAATTAATAAAACGTCAGACTAACGAAATCTCAAAACAACATGATTTCCAAAAATAATTTCCAGTGTTAATCGTGAATCGGTTTTTTAAAAAATGCTTACGCACATCTTTGCGATTAAAATAATATGATTAATCTTCTTCTCCGTTACTCTAAACGTTACAATATAACTGAATTATAGCTTTTTGAAATGTTTGTACACCAAATGCACAATATAAATCAACGGCTGACTTACTTACCCCAAGACATGAATTCGGTATTGTGCGGTGTGTTGAAGCTTTCACATGTTCACCAACATACATTATGCTTGTGAAAACAAAAATCACATTGCATGTGTGTGTGTTATATTTCTAGTGTTCCTAATAGTTATACGTACGTATGTTTTGACAATAAATACTGTGCCATCTTGTGTCTAAAACATCCCCATATGACGGTAAGTATTGTTGGACTAAAACCATACAAACATAACACTCTTAATAATGTGATAGGTTTGCATTTGTATGTACATGTAAGGCAATTGAACACATTCAGGCATCACTCGGGTCAATAATATGTTGGACAAACGCATGATTCTTACATAATGCACAATCAT
>NC_090252.1:46539457-46571957 GCF_037325665.1 Littorina saxatilis
AAACCACGAGTGTTGTAACCTGTATATCCCATTCTACCACCAAGCACAAAGTGTAGACTACTAGCGGCACTGTTGCGATCTGTGGACTGTAAAACAGTGGTGCCGGGCGAGACTTGGCCCTTTTGCAACCTTAAACTGAGTGACCGTCGCTGAAAAAATAAAACGAATGAGTGCATCGATAAGTACGCGGTAACACTACTTTCTGACCATTTAAAAGCTTTAAGTAAAGATTCATAAGTTGCAAGAAAGTAATGAAGTCTTATAGAAATCAATTTAGTTGAAGCGCACACTTCTTTTGTTTTGCGTTTCAGGTCGGCAGAACGGGCGAAAACGGTTTGGGACCCATTTGGCTTACTCGATTCAGAATCGATTCCACTTTGTTTTTCTCGAACGTATTATTATACAATTAGGCTTATTGACAGAGAAGCAAATTTTAGGGAACAAATATGTAGGTTTAGATTCAACCATTTGCTCCCTATTTGAAATGTATCTACGTGATAAACTGTTTTGCGAGTGTGTTTGCATGGATAAACCTAAACTGGTACTGGTACGGGACCAAGTTGGTGAAGTCGCGAATTGCTGACACCAAGTCTGTCACCGCCGATTGATTGCATTTTGAAGGAATATGACTGGATTACGGAAAAATACACACATGTTAAGTTCTTGGATACCTTCATCGCCAATGTGGACTTACTGCAGAGCCAGGCAAAAGAGTAGACTAGCTCGCAAAATACGTGAAACAGCCGATGTTTGAAGCGAAGCCCAGCCAAACCAGGTAAGGTCAAGGACGTTTCTCGGTCCCACTACGCATGTCACCACGGTTGTTGCTTTGAGTTTGACTAACAAACTCGAAACTGTCGTTTCAAAATGAGCCAAATGTGTATTGATTGTGTGAGATTAGTCTATGTGACAGGGCTTCTATTATCTGTGCTCCCTCGCTTCTGTCAGTTCCCACACCGACACTGCCAGAGGCACTGAAGACGCGCACCAAACACACATATCTTGAACACACGGACAGTAAGATGACCAAACACACTGCTGACAGACTCTCACTCTCAGTCTCACTCTCAGTCTCACTCTCTCACAGACACACCACTCGAAGAAGGTCTGATAAGATGACAGATGAGCTTTTTTTCTCTTTTTTAACAGCAAAATAATTTGATACATGTTGTTGCAACACATTGTTTTGAATCTAAAGGTTTTTTGAATGCAATACAGAAGCAATTTTCACACATTTCATTGTGGCTCTGCGCCCATAAATGTGCATAATTTGTATCAATAGAGTCTGACAGCTAGTGATAGTTTGCAATGAAAATAACATTAACAAATAACAATGTACTTGTGGGTAAGAAATCAACCAACTCAGCAATGCAAACTTTGCTGAAAACAGATGCACATATGATATGTCTGCTGAAAATAACAAATAGTAGCAACATGTTTGAAGCGAAGTGAACATCACCACATATAAACTTACTATTAAAGTAGAACACTAAATAAACTGAATAAACATTGAGAAAAAGTAATAGTGCCTGAGCCATGGAAGTGGTTTCTTTGTTGTTGCATGTTCAATATTTCACAAGATGCAGAATTATTTCTTAAAATTGAGTAAAACTTACTAAAAGCAAGGCAACCGCTACTGCGAAAAAGACTGTTTGATGCACTAACTGAATCAAGTTTTAGAACTAAAGATCATGGGGATCGGACATTGAATGATTGATTAAGTTTATTTGCGTCGAGGACGCTTGGCAGGGGCTGCTTGCTTAACAGTTTCACTCTGTGTGTCGGTGACTGAGAGTGAGACTGTAGCTGTGGAATTTGATTGTGGTGGGTTGACGTTAATGTTGATGGTGCAGTTGGACACAGAGCCTCCGAAAAAAGGGAATGGAAGCGTTGGCTGGTGGCTGCATGAATTTTGCATTGTGGCTGTTCTTGTGTGTTCTTGATGCATGTATGTGTGCATGCTGCTTGTTGGAATGTCTGCAGTTGTTGATTGCAGGTGTGTTGATGAGGTGACTGATTGCTGTGGTGTAGATTGAGATTCAGCCAGTGCTGTGCTCATTTTTTTGTGCGTTTCTTCTGACATTTTTGAGTATGTGTTGATGGACTGCACATTCTTATGGCCGGTTAATTGCATTATTTCTGTGGGGGCAAATTGCTTGTTGACCAATGTTTGCACCATGGTTTTCCTTGCGCTGTGGTTGGTTATTCTTTTGTTTTGGGTCAGACCTGCTTTGATTGCCATATCTTTCATTAAAGTCGCCAACTTGTTGACGCCAACTCTCTGTTTTTTTAACCATGTTGTGCCTGGTTTGGGGTTGGGGACAGTTGTGGTCGCGATGTAGAAGGGGTCGTCTTCTCCTGAGTAGTCTTTTGGGCGATATTCAGCATACAGCCTGTAAGTTGCCACTGGGCATCTTGTCGGATCTTGGGGTGTTGCCCACACTGTTGGTCGTACAGCTCTGATGTTTGTGACATGTTCCCCTGTCCTGGTCTTTGTGGATCTTTCGTTGTAACTGAAACATTAGTCAGTACCGGTAATTGTTTCTTCCTTTTCTACTAAACCTTTAAAAATGTTGATATTTGTTTTATGAAATTATGTTGCATGCTGTTAGTGTTAGCATGAAATTTCAGGGTTGCTATCAATTTTTGTCTGTGTGGTACTTTTGAATTATAAGATTATTGCACTGTAGTTTAATCCAGTTACCCATTATTTTGCGGCGAGTAATTGGGAGAAGTATGATTGTGAAATACCATAAAGCCAACTGCTTTTAAGGTCTTGCTATAGGTACAATCAATAATTATCATAGGCATTTTTGGGAAAAATACAAGCCTGCTGTTGTGCTCTTATTTCTTAGGCATACATATCCCATATAATGTTAGCTGTGATTATGTGATCAGAATTTGTTTGGGCTTGGAAGTTTCATTCATGCTGCGCTTGTTATGTTGATCTGCATAACTAAATATCTTTCGTTGTTATAATACAAATCGTTTTACCTCAGGTACTCCTTGCCAGATGAATCTTTTCCAAGAGTGACATCTCCCCATTTCATCTGATGGTGGTCGGTAACTGCCCTTAGACCAAAGTGTATGCAGTTATTCCACCACATGGTGTTCAGGAGAGATTCTGCAGTAGTTTGGCCCAGTTGGTTTCTTTCGTAGAGAGTGTTTATTTCCTCTTCTGTGAGAGCTTCAGCACTGTATTGCATGTTCCCCTTGCCTGCATTTTTTAGCGCTTTTAGTTTGGCATTTAAGGTCTGTTGGGCTTGCTGGAAAGAAGGGGAACGATTGATGTCATGGGGGTACGATTTGCTTTTAAGGTGTCGGTGAATGCTTCCCCAGAAACTTCGCATCGACGTTGCTTCATAATCTGTCCCGTCAGCTTTTTTCAGTGCGATGAAGTATTTTGAAAGAATTTCATTGAGGGAGGATGGCGTCAATTGGTGAATTTCGAGCTCTGTGTTCGGCAACTTTTCTTGAATGAAGGTTTTTAGCAGCTTAACATCATGGGCAGTTTTCTTGAGTGTGTTTTGGCTGGTGTTTTGAGCAATAAACGTCGGTATGTCTGGTATTTCTGTTTCAGCAAAGCGTTTTTTTACTTTCGGCGTTGATTTTGTGTTTTCGGAGTTGTCAGTTTCTGGAAAGTCCATGTCAAGTTCTTCGAGCACATTTTGGGGCATCAGAATGTGGTCAATGTCAGGGTTTGATGGCAGACTTGCCAGTTTTTGTACATTTATTCTGTGGATTTTGCGTCTGGTGCCGTTTGGGGTCACCACATCCAGTATAGCGAAGCCAAGTGGCCTTGAAACACTCTTAACTACCCCTTCCTCACCTCCGTTGATCTTTACTATGTCGTTCACCTTAATGGGAGACAGGATTTGTTTTGACATCTTTTTGGACGTTTCTTTGGTGCCAGATAAATAGTCGTCTGCTACGGTGCAAGGGAGGGTACTCGTTTTTGTTTTGCTTTGCAGCCAGGATAGTGTTCGACTGTTCAAACTAGTGTTATGCACGGGTTAATAAAACTGCGGATAGAACTCTTTAGCAGCAAAGCAATTAAGAGTGTATTACAATCTACCTTTAAGCATATTTCTGATTGGATTAAGGTTGTGCCAGCTTAAAATCTAGTTTTTATCTGTGTGCTGTCCGGGCGCAAGGGAGACTACTCTTTTGTTGTGGTTTTCATGGCAGTGTTTCGTACTGTGTGTAACAGAGTACTATGTTCTTGTAAACCGGTCTGCAGTAAACAAGGACACGGAGAAAACGTTCGAAACAGTATTGAGGGAGCACATTTTCTTTATGTTGTGTTGCATATTCCTTTTTGGATTATTCCTATGGTAGCGACACGGATAGCAAACAGAGAATGAATAGCCTAATAGGTTCGATCGTTCGCTAGCATCTGTGTTGGCTATCTTGTAAGTTGAATGTTCGTTTTTTTCGACCTGCATTGCTTTCATAATGAAAGAAACGTTTGTTTATTGCATCCCATACATCAGATCAGTTCCGAGTTTCATTTTTGAGTGCAACTGATATGGTTTTCTGAGCCGTGCGATACGATTTTGGAACTTCAGTCACATTGTTCGGCGCGAGGTCAAAGGTCGGGAGGAAAGTAGTTCTTGGCCCAAATCGGAATCGGCACTATCATATATTTTTTGGAGTCCATGATGTATTTATTGAGCTATAAAAATACAACATATATACCCATACTGAAGTAACAGAGACAAAGAAGGGAGGTCATGGGATATGACTATATATCTGGCACCAAAGAAACGTCCAAAAAGATGTCAAAACAAATCCTGTCTCCCATTAAGGTGAACGACATAGTAAAGATCAACGGAGGTGAGGAAGGGGTAGTTAAGAGTGTTTCAAGGCCACTTGGCTTCGCTATACTGGATGTGGTGACCCCAAACGGCACCAGACGCAAAATCCACAGAATAAATGTACAAAAACTGGCAAGTCTGCCATCAAACCCTGACATTGACCACATTCTGATGCCCCAAAATGTGCTCGAAGAACTTGACATGGACTTTCCAGAAACTGACAACTCCGAAAACACAAAATCAACGCCGAAAGTAAAAAACCGCTTTGCTGAAACAGAAATACCAGACATACCGACGTTTATTGCTCAAAACACCAGCCAAAACACACTCAAGAAAACTGCCCATGATGTTAAGCTGCTAAAAACCTTCATTCAAGAAAAGTTGCCGAACACAGAGCTCGAAATTCACCAATTGACGCCATCCTCCCTCAATGAAATTCTTTCAAAATACTTCATCGCACTGAAAAAAGCTGACGGGACAGATTATGAAGCAACGTCGATGCGAAGTTTCTGGGGAAGCATTCACCGACACCTTAAAAGCAAATCGTACCCCCATGACATCAATCGTTCCCCTTCTTTCCAGCAAGCCCAACAGACCTTAAATGCCAAACTAAAAGCGCTAAAAAATGCAGGCAAGGGGAACATGCAATACAGTGCTGAAGCTCTCACAGAAGAGGAAATAAACACTCTCTACGAAAGAAACCAACTGGGCCAAACTACTGCAGAATCTCTCCTGAACACCATGTGGTGGAATAACTGCATACACTTTGGTCTAAGGGCAGTTACCGACCACCATCAGATGAAATGGGGAGATGTCACTCTTGGAAAAGATTCATCTGGCAAGGAGTACCTGAGGTAAAACGATTTGTATTATAACAACGAAAGATATTTAGTTATGCAGATCAACATAACAAGCGCAGCATGAATGAAACTTCCAAGCCCAAACAAATTCTGATCACATAATCACAGCTAACATTATATGGGATATGTATGCCTAAGAAATAAGAGCACAACAGCAGGCTTGTATTTTTCCCAAAAATGCCTATGATAATTATTGATTGTACCTATAGCAAGACCTTAAAAGCAGTTGGCTTTATGGTATTTCACAATCATACTTCTCCCAATTACTCGCCGCAAAATAATGGGTAACTGGATTAAACTACAGTGCAATAATCTTATAATTCAAAAGTACCACACAGAGAAAAATTGATAGCAACCCTGAAATTTCATGCTAACACTAACAGCATGCAACATAATTTCATAAAACAAATATCAACATTTTTAAAGGTTTAGTAGAAAAGGAAGAAACAATTACCGGTACTGACTAATGTTTCAGTTACAACGAAAGATCCACAAAGACCAGGACAGGGGAACATGTCACAAACATCAGAGCTGTACGACCAACAGTGTGGGCAACACCCCAAGATCCGACAAGATGCCCAGTGGCAACTTACAGGTTGTATGCTGAATATCGCCCAAAAGACTACTCAGGAGAAGACGACCCCTTCTACATCGCGACCACAACTGTCCCCAACCCCAAACCAGGCACAACATGGTTAAAAAAACAGAGAGTTGGCGTCAACAAGTTGGCGACTTTAATGAAAGATATGGCAATCAAAGCAGGTCTGACCCAAAACAAAAGAATAACCAACCACAGCGCAAGGAAAACCATGGTGCAAACATTGGTCAACAAGCAATTTGCCCCCACAGAAATAATGCAATTAACCGGCCATAAGAATGTGCAGTCCATCAACACATACTCAAAAATGTCAGAAGAAACGCACAAAAAAATGAGCACAGCACTGGCTGAATCTCAATCTACACCACAGCAATCAGTCACCTCATCAACACACCTGCAATCAACAACTGCAGACATTCCAACAAGCAGCATGCACACATACATGCATCAAGAACACACAAGAACAGCCACAATGCAAAATTCATGCAGCCACCAGCCAACGCTTCCATTCCCTTTTTTCGGAGGCTCTGTGTCCAACTGCACCATCAACATTAACGTCAACCCACCACAATCAAATTCCACAGCTACAGTCTCACTCTCAGTCACCGACACACAGAGTGAAACTGTTAAGCAAGCAGCCCCTGCCAAGCGTCCTCGACGCAAATAAACTTAATCAATCATTCAATGTCCGATCCCCATGATCTTTAGTTCTAAAACTTGATTCAGTTAGTGCATCAAACAGTCTTTTTCGCAGTAGCGGTTGCCTTGCTTTTAGTAAGTTTTACTCAATTTTAAGAAATAATTCTGCATCTTGTGAAATATTGAACATGCAACAACAAAGAAACCACTTCCATGGCTCAGGCACTATTACTTTTTCTCAATGTTTATTCAGTTTATTTAGTGTTCTACTTTAATAGTAAGTTTATATGTGGTGATGTTCACTTCGCTTCAAACATGTTGCTACTATTTGTTATTTTCAGCAGACATATCATATGTGCATCTGTTTTCAGCAAAGTTTGCATTGCTGAGTTGGTTGATTTCTTACCCACAAGTACATTGTTATTTGTTAATGTTATTTTCATTGCAAACTATCACTAGCTGTCAGACTCTATTGATACAAATTATGCACATTTATGGACGCAGAGCCACAATGAAATGTGTGAAAATTGCTTCTGTATTGCATTCAAAAAACCTTTAGATTCAAAACAATGTGTTGCAACAACATGTATCAAATTATTTTGCTGTTAAAAAAGAGAAAAAAAGCTCATCTGTCATCTTATCAGACCTTCTTCGAGTGGTGTGTCTGTGAGAGAGTGAGGCTGAGAGTGAGACTGAGAGTGAGAGTCTGTCAGCAGTGTGTTTGGTCATCTTACTGTCCGTGTGTTCAAGATATGTGTGTTTGGTGCGCGTCTTCAGTGCCTCTGGCAGTGTCGGTGTGGGAACTGACAGAAGCGAGGGAGCACAGATAATAGAAGCCCTGTCACATAGACTAATCTCACACAATCAATACACATTTGGCTCATGTTTGAAACGACAGTTTCGAGTTTGTTAGTCAAACTCAAAGCAACAACAGTGGTGACATGCGTAGTGGGACCGAGAAACGTCCTTGACCTTACCTGGTTTGGCTGGGCTTCGCTTCAAACATCAGCTGTTTCACGTATTTTGCGAGCTAGTCTACTCTTTTGCCTGGCTCTGCAGTAAGTCCACATTGGCGATGAAGGTATCCAAGAACTTAACATGTGTGTATTTTTCCGTAATCCAGTCATATTCCTTCAAAATGCAATCAATCGGCGGTGACAGACTTGGTGTCAGCAATTCGCGACTTCACCAACTTGGTCCCGTACCAGTACCAGTTTAGGTTTATCCATGCAAACACACTCGCAAAACAGTTTATCACGTAGATACATTTCAAATAGGGAGCAAATGGTTGAATCTAAACCTACATATTTGTTCCCTAAAATTTGCTTCTCTGTCAATAAGCCTAATTGTATAATAATACGTTCGAGAAAAACAAAGTGGAATCGATTCTGAATCGAGTAAGCCAAATGGGTCCCAAACCGTTTTCGCCCGTTCTGCCGACCTGAAACGCAAAACAAAAGAAGTGTGCGCTTCAACTAAATTGATTTCTATAAGACTTCATTACTTTCTTGCAACTTATGAATCTTTACTTAAAGCTTTTAAATGGTCAGAAAGTAGTGTTACCGCGTACTTATCGATGCACTCATTCGTTTTATTTTTTCAGCGACGGTCACTCAGTTTAAGGTTGCAAAAGGGCCAAGTGTCGCCCGGCACCACTGTTTTACACTCCACAGATCGCAACAGTGCCGCTAGTGGTCTACACTTTGTGTTTGATGGTAGAATGGGATATACAGGTTACAACACTCGTGGTTTTTTATATGGCTTGTATTTCAGTCAAGACCCAGCGGGAATATCAATCGAGAGCCACTCGCCAGAGGCTCGTGTCTCCCGATGATATTCATCCGCTGGGTCTTGACTGAAATACAAGCCATATAAAAAACCACTCGTGTTGTAACCTATACGTCTGCTACGGTGCAAGGGAGGGTACTCGTTTTTGTTTTGCTTTGCAGCCAGGATAGTGTTCGACTGTTCAAACTAGTGTTATGCACGGGTTAATAAAACTGCGGATAGAACTCTTTAGCAGCAAAGCAATTAAGAGTGTATTACAATCTACCTTTAAGCATATTTCTGATTGGATTAAGGTTGTGCCAGCTTAAAATCTAGTTTTTATCTGTGTGCTGTCCGGGCGCAAGGGAGACTACTCTTTTGTTGTGGTTTTCATGGCAGTGTTTCGTACTGTGTGTAACAGAGTGCTATGTTCTTGTAAACCGGTCTGCAGTAAACAAGGACACGGAGAAAACGTTCGAAACAGTATTGAGGGAGCACATTTTCTTTATGTTGTGTTGCATATTCCTTTTTGGATTATTCCTATGGTAGCGACACGGATAGCAAACAGAGAATGAATAGCCTAATAGGTTCGATCGTTCGCTAGCATCTGTGTTGGCTATCTTGTAAGTTGAATGTTCGTTTTTTTCGACCTGCATTGCTTTCATAATGAAAGAAACGTTTGTTTATTGCATCCCATACATCAGATCAGTTCCGAGTTTCATTTTTGAGTGCAACTGATATGGTTTTCTGAGCCGTGCGATACGATTTTGGAACTTCAGTCACATTGTTCGGCGCGAGGTCAAAGGTCGGGAGGAAAGTAGTTCTTGGCCCAAATCGGAATCGGCACTATCATATATTTTTTGGAGTCCATGATGTATTTATTGAGCTATAAAAATACAACATATATACCCATACTGAAGTAACAGAGACAAAGAAGGGAGGTCATGGGATATATATATATATATATGTGTGTGTGTGTGTGTGTGTGTGTGTGTGTGTGTGTGTGTGTGTGTGTGTGTGTGTGTGTGTGTGTGTGTGTGTGTTACGTCTGTGTGTCTGTGCGTGTGTGTGTGTAAAGCGATTCAGATTAAACTACCGGACCGATCTTTATGAAATGTTACATGAGAGTTCCTGGTATGAAATCCCCAGACGTTTTTTTCTTTTTTTCGATAAATGTCTTTTATGACGTCATATCCGGCTTTTTGTAAAAGTTGAGGCGGCACTGTCACACCTGCATTTTTCAATCAAATTGATTGAAATTTTGGCAAAGCAATCTTCGACGAAGGCCGGACTTCAGTATTGCATTTCAGCATGGAGGCTTAAAAATTAATTAATGACTTTGGTCATTAAAAATCTGAAAATTGTAATTAAAATTATTTTTTTATAAAACGATCCAAAATTACGTTTGTCTTATTCTTCGTCATTTGCTGATTCCAAAAACATATAAATATGTTATATTCGGATTAAAAACAAGCTCTGAAAATTAAAATTATAAAAACTATGATTAAAATTAAATTTCCGAAATCGTTTTAAAAACAATTTCATCTTATTCCTTTCGGTTCCTGATTCCAAAAACATATAGATATCATATGTTTGGATTATAAACACGCTCAGAAAATTAAAACGAAGAGAGGTACAGTAAAGCGTGTTATGCAGCACAGCGCAACCGCTACCGCGCTGAACAGGCTCGTCACTTTCACTGCCTTTTGCACTAGCGGCGGACTACGGTCATTGTGAAAAAATGCAGTGCGTTCAGTTTCATTCTGTGAGTTCCACAGCTTGACTAAATGTAGTAATTTCGCCTTACGCGACTTGTTATTCTCTCAGGTGCATTGAGATAGGTTCCGGACAACTCTCGCTTTCTCCATTACACACTTACTTCCCTTTGGTTATCAAATCTCTAAACAGCGATCTGCCTAATTTCGTTTAAGAAAGCTAGACCAGGCAATCATTAGTACACTGCGTGCATCTGCATAACTCTTGGGTTTTTACAGCTGAGTATTTGTTTTTCAAAATCCTATTGTTTTTATTGTATTTATTTATTTATTTATTTATTCATTTGGGAGATTTATATAGCGCTTGACGTTCTCTAAGCGCTGTACATATTAATGTCTGCCGTGTGAGATGGAATATTTTTACACGATATATCACGCATTCACATCGGCCAGTAAATATCAAGCGATTACGGTGAATATTTACTTTTCACGGCCTATTATTCCAAGTCACAGATATTTGGTGGACATTTTTTTTTTATCTGTGCCTATACATTTTTGCCAGGAAAGACACTTTTTTCAATCGTGGGATCTTTAACGTGCACACCCCAATGCAGTGTACTCGGTTTTTCGTCTCATCCGAAAGACTAGCACTTGAACCCATCACCTGGGCTAGGAAAGGGTGAAGAAAATTGCTTACGCCCCGACCCAGGGTCGAACTCGCAACCTCTCGCTTCCGAGGCAAGTACACTTTACCACTCGGCCACCCTTTCCTTTTTCAGACAACCAGCTCTCAGCTGCATCCGAAGAAGACAGTTCAGAAGTCACACCAATCCTAATAACTATCTTGGTCATTGTCGCCATCGCCGTTATCGTTGGCATCGTTCTCTATCGACGCAGAAAAAAGTAAGACGATGTCATTAATTAACTACAAAACAAAAGGAAAAGAAAACAAAAACAATTGTCTGGCAACGTTAATACTTAATTCCTTGTTTTCACTACCTATTTTATTCATTTTTTTTATTACTTAGTTAGTGGAAGAATCTTTTGTAATGTATGTTTGATGGTGTATGCTTTTAATTAAGCGTTGCTGACTATGAATGTAGATGTAAATGCTTGTATAACTGTGTTTTAATTTTAAATGTGTCAAGCGCAAAGAGCATAATTGTAAAGTTATGATGTTGCGCTATATAAATGGTCATTTATTATTATTATTATTAATACTTGCAGTCAGTACATGTTTTGCAGGGTAAAGTGGCAACTGTAACTCACGAACAACTTGTAAGTAACAACCAGCAACACGAAAGATTCCAAGCGACTTTTATACCTGGTATATGAGTTATTTCTAATATGCTGACTGTTAGCAAATGATCACTGACATGTCGAGAAAAAAGATATCAAGTATGAGCCTTTTAGGCGAATGCTGACATCGTTTGTGAGACATGTCTGTTATCATTTGCTAACAGTCAGCATATTATAAATAACGGTTTTATTACTGTAATTCGACCAAAAGAAATTCCGAAGCGACCCCGCGAATTAGACAGAACAGCCGCAATGGGAACTTGAGCGCTCCTACCTGATTATGCCTGTCAGTCAAAGAATGTTCGTGACCTGGGTCAGCCAATCAGAGTAACACACCTGACGTGATTAATATTCACAGGTCAAATGCGTTTGACACACAACAATCTCACAAGATAAACCATGTTGGACATACGTTTCGGTTGCTTCGCTTTTTCTTGTTGAACAGAGAGCGACAGATTTAGAACCGACTCCAGACGGATGGGAAATGACGTAAAGATACATTTGACCATAAAGCGAGTGACGAAATTTCACTTGATTTTTCTGAACTTAGATAATTTAGATTTCAAGTGAGGGGGTCGGCATTGCACACTCAGAGGATCGGTGGTGCCTTGCTATTCCGTAAAGCACCCCCCGACAAAACTCGCTTTTTGGTATTTTTTTTAGATAAAGAGAGTATTATCTGACAGCATTTGATGTGTCATTCTTTATAATAAATCACGCTGATATTGTTGATTTAAATTTTTACTTTGTCTTGTAAATTTTTATCTTGATAAACAAAAAGGGTCCCTGCCTGAACGTTATAACATTTATAGGGTCACCTAGAATCCGCCCTGATTGGTCAAAAAGCCATATGGGGCACTGAATTGGTAATAAGAATGCATATTTTCTTCTTGTTGTTTTACACCATTTTCGAAGTGTATATATCCGCGTTGAATTGTTACTTACCCTATAACATCACGTGCATTTAACAGGAAAACGAAAAAGGAATTGAATCAACCAGAGCAACTTGAACCGATGAAACACAATTGTGAAGAGAGCCAAGCAGCAGAAGGGGGACGGATGGACCAGAACCACGAACAGAGCAAAACAGCTGAAGCTGATGTAAACCTTCAACTGGAAATCGAACCGATGAACCAGATCGACGAAGAGTGTACGTTATTTACTATGATGGGAATGAAGCCATATAGATCATGTTGTTATTTCATGGGGTAGGTTTATTATTTGTGAATATGCAGTGGTAGAAGTGCTGGTTATGTGTGCGGTGAAGTATTACCAGTGACAGCAACATCAGCAACATCAGTAGCAGTATAAGTCGTTGCAGTAGTTGCATTGTACTAGTAGTAGTAGTAGTACATGTGGGCCTCTATGTCTTTGGGTGTGGAAGTGGCTGTTTCTACGTGTGTGTGTGTGTGTGTGTGTGTGTGTGTGTGTGTGTGTGTGTGTGACTGTGTGTGTGTGTGTGTGTGGGTGGGTGTCACTGTGTGTGTGTATATGAATGCGTGTGTGTGTGTGTCGGTGTGTGTGTGTGTGTGTGTGTGGGTGTGTGTGTTTGTTGAGAGTACTTTTTCAAATGCAATGTTAGTCGCTGTCCCTGAGAAGAATGTGGATCTTCGTTTTAAAGCCTTGTTCCTAACGTTTCAGTTGAATTTGTTGAGCATGCTGACGTTGCTGATGTTCTGACTCTGAGTGATGCCCGTTCCGCAGCTCCGGAAACCGACAACATTGTAAACAACATAAACAATGGTACTTCAACAGACACCGCCGCAACTAACATTTCTTCCGACACCACCACCGCAACCCCTGACATACCGACCACCCCTGACACCAACGATGGCACCGAAAGCACTGCACCTGTAAAACAAAATCGTCTTCAGTCTGCTAGAGTTGCTCGCCGATCCAGCAAACCATCTTCCCCGATGCGCAAGATCACTGAACAAGGGGCTACTTCTGACAAGAACACAACCGTCGCCGCAGGACTAATAAAAGGTAAAACGTGATATATTTGCGATAAACATCTGGGTTTTTTTGTTTTTTACTTAAACATTTAACCATCTGTACCTGGTGCTGTTTGTACGTATCCCATGATAATTGTGTGCAGATAAAATGTTACTCTGTTATTTCGATGCATGCTTATTTCAGCAGAAGCTAATTTAGACATTAATAAAAAAACCACACATGCAAACAAACATGGAACACTAGGAATTATATTACTTTTCAATCCACATCTACAATACTGCTTGCCCGATCCCAATCTATACAATGTATGTATCCTTCCCTCCATGCGTACATACATTATCCTTTTTACACAGTTCTAAACACAAGCTTTACTTTTTAGAATGCAATCAAAGTCACTTGTGACACGTCAGGTATGCTAATTCTAATTCATAGAGGCCTACCACGATGATCTGTGTTCGTCAAAACAAAAATAAAACCCAACAGCAACATGTGTTCGTGTATACAAAATACTACATCCCACAGCTGGTGGTTTACAGACAATACAATACAATACAATACAATACAATACAATACAATAACTTTATTAATCTCTAAAAGAGAAATTGCATTGCTGAGCTTTTGTGTCCGTAATAAAACATACATAAAACATTCAAAAATAAACATTTGTTCTTTGTCATTCATACATTCTTGTGTTCTTATACATTTCTTCAATTCATACATCAATATTCTATCATAATTATGTACATACATTTATTCTCTTTTAACAGTCTGTCTTCAAACGCATCTCAGAGAGGGAGGCTTTTTTTTATGAAGTATGCTTCTGTTTTCTGTTTTTCTTTTGTATTAGGATTAGATGGTGACAAACTCGATCTCCGATTACAGCCAGGGAGGCGTAACAGAGGTCAACAGCATGAGGAAGAGGAAAGGTTCTACACAGCCTTCGACATCCCCAAGATATCATACACGGATCCATCTGTTTAAAATGCACCTATTTCGTCAGTGTTCCATGCATGTTCGTGTGTGTGTGTGGGAAGAAACTCTGTCCGAATCTACATGTCCTGGTTTTCATTGCTCGAAACCGTCTACCTGATGGTAAGGGTTGAAACAGACAGAATGCAGGGTGCGTGGGGTCATGTATGATGTTCTGAGATTTCTTCACGACACCAGCTGAGAACAGGGAATCTAATGAGGGCAGATCACATCCTATCGCCCTAGCTGCTGTTTTCACGATTTTCGTTTTGGGTAGCACTGCTATACCACATAGTCATGGAGAAGGTGAGGACACTCTCTACCACAGCAAGGATGTCTGCACACACACCAAATTTCCTCAGTTATCTGAGGAAGTACAGGCGCTGGTGTGCTTTTTTAACGATGCACACTATGTTGGTTTCCCAGCTGAGGCTACTGGTGATGGTAGTGCCAAGGAATTTAAACGACTCCACTTGCTGTACCACTTCTCCGCTGATGGTGAGCGGTGTGATGGGTATTTTCTTCCTTCGGAAGTCGACTATCATCTCCTTGGTCTTCGAGACGTTGAGTTCCAGGTTGTTGTCTGAGCACCACGCTACCAGCCGCTCCACTTAGGATCTGTAAGCCGACTCGTCAGAGTCCTTGATGAGACCCTCAACCGTTGTGTCGTCGGAAAACTTGAGCACCATAACAGAAGGGTTGGTGGAGACACAGTCGTTGGTAAAGAGAGTGAAAAAAGAGAGAAGACAGAACGCACACTTGTGGTGTCCCAGTGTTGAGCGTCAGGGGTTCGGAGAAGATGTTGTTAATCCTCACCCGTTGGGGCCTGTTCAGCAGAAAGTCAAAGATCCAGAGGCACATGACAGGGTGTACGCTTAACAGTTTGTCGAACAGCTTCTGGGGTATAATCGTATTGAACGCAGAACGTCACAGACTGAACAATTAACATCGCTTATATTTACAGTCTGTAAAAGGAGATGTACAGCTGTACGAACAGCATTGTACTCAAGTAATCTATTTGCAGTGTAGCCAGTTCTTTCACACACTTGTTCATGGGAAGCAAAACGTCCATTCTCACACACATCGCTCACATACGTTATACCACTTTTGATCCAATCCGTAAAAAAGAGTGGGTTTCCTTGACACACAATATCTGTGTTGTTCCACATTAAACCCGAGACAGAGTTACCATGTCTGACTTAACTTGGTTTTTATCAAGCCATGCCTTCAACACAGAGGACCAACATTCCGATTTAATATCATCCAATCCCTTACAATTTTTGCTATTACTGTTTGCAACAAAATATTCAAAGCGACTCCCAAAACAGGAAAACTGTGCTTTTGGCAGCCATGACCATTTCTGGTCTTCGTTTGACAGAGTTAAATTCACAACCCAGCTTAACAAAAAGGAACACTGCATATGTCGCAGATCAATCATGGTCAATCCACCTTGCTTTACCTCGTTACATAAAACTGTTCTTTTCACTATTTCAAAACAACTTTTTTATTGCAATATTTGTTTCTGCCACACGAAGCGAAACATTAACCTGTTAATTTCAACTAAAACGTCGTCTGGTACAATCTGTGCCTGCATGATATATACAAAATGTGGCAGAACAAACGTTGTAAATGTACACAATTTACCAAGAATGCTCACATTTCTTTTATCCCACACACAAATGAGTCTTTTCGCATGTATCTAGTTAATACACAAAAGAGAAGAAATGTTCGTCAACACATATCCCTGCTTACTGACAGGCGTCAATACACTTGCTTTTCTTCTCAAAGTTGTCTTTTTTGCCGAGATGAATATCACACTTAAAGTGCAAACAACTATTCGATATACAGATCTCATACTTACACGAGACAGCCTTAATTGGATGGGTGAAACTCGACAATCCCGCAGCAGGAAAGCTGCTAATTTATAGCAATGAACCGCCACCTGTGGATCACGTGCATTGAGTCGCGTCCACCGCCCTCCCGCTGTGATACACTCTGAATTAAAGGGACAGTGCTTCTCGCGTTTCCATTCACAGATCCCATTGGGCTTTCCATACAAACAAAAGAAGTGATTTTTTGATTTCAGTATTTAGGATTGTATATGAATTATGATAATACATTTAATGTTGCCCCAAAAATGTTGATATGATTAACCCTCAAGGGCTATGTTTAGTTTTTTGAACAGATGTAAACAATTAATGTTACCTTTAGCTTGTCAGTTGTAATTGTTTGACATGATGATTGTGGCGACTTTATTATATGGATGCGAAGTATGGTGTCCAAGTATGTCAAAGTTAGCGTCAAACCCCCCGCGGGTTAGGGGGAAAAATTTACCCGATGCTCCCCAGCATGTCGTAAGAGGCGACTAACGGATTCTGTTTCTCCTTTTACCCTTGTTAAGTGTTTCTTGTATAGAATATAGTCAATGTTTGTAAAGATTTTAGTCAAGCAGTATGTAAGAAATGTTAAGTCCTTTGTACTGGAAACTTGCATTCTCCCAGTAAGGTCATATATTGTACTACGTTGCAAGCCCCTGGAGCAATTTTTTTTATTAGTGCTTTGGTGAACAAGAAACAATTAACAAGTGGCTCTATCCCATCTCCCCCCTTTCCCCGTCGCGATATAACCTTGAACGGTTGAAAACGACGTTAAACATCAAATAAAGAAAGAAAGAAAGTTAGCGTCAAAATTGCAATTACGATTTTATCAAATTATTTTGAAGTTGGGAAAATCAACTCCCAACAATAGGGTTTATGGTGAAATTCGACAGTACCCATTGGATATTCACAGAATGTTACATTTTGGTTCAAGTTGTTGAATGCTAATTGCCAATAAGGTTTCTAGTACAATTTACCATTTTTTGTATTGTCTGTATGTAGAGAATATTTACAAATCACCCTATTGAAACTGTATTGAGCTAGGTAACTCTTAATAACCTTAGCTTAAAGTGGAATGTGGATAAACCAGTGGAATCTTAATTTGTCAAGCCACTGTTTTAAGTTAAATATAATACAGTGTTTAAAAGACCAGTATGTGCAGAAGTGGTTTTCTGATCTAATTTCCAGTGATGCGTTTTATAATTATCGGCTTCAAAAACATACATTGATGTTTGGACAATATTTGAAAGTATTACCACACAATTTGCGATTATTAGTTGTGCGTTTTATAATGCTAAATCACAAGCTGCCTATTCAGAAAGGAAGGTTTATGAATGTATTACAGAATGAAAGAGTGTGTGTAAAGTGTAATAATGGCGATATTGGTGATGAATTTCATTATGTGTTAAATTGCAGTTTCTTTAGCGAACTTAGAACAAAATGTATTCCATATCAGTATCGCAATAATCCTAATGTAATTAAGTTCCAACTTTTGTTTTCCACGTCAAAGAAACAAAGTTGTGTTAACATTAACACACTTTATAAAATACATGTTATAAGAATTCAAAATTGGTGCTGATATATTAACATGATATCATCACTTAATGTTTGTTTTGTCTACGCAATGATATGTACATATGGATAAAGCCATTACCCGTGAATATGTTTTTTTGCGTTATGAAACCCTTATTTGTTTTCTGTTGTTTGTTTTCTCCATCAGAATCAGTTAATGCATATGTTTAATCAGTTTGCATTTCTTTCTTTTTCTTGTATTTGTATTTCTTTTCTTCATGTACCCCCATGGGGTTTCTTGAATAACATCCTTTGACTTGTCTTTCCTTGCCTTGTTACGCTTGAGTGCCGCCTCAACTTTTACAAAAAGCCGGATATGACGTCATCAAAGGTATTTATTGAAAAAAGGAAAAAAAATATCCGGGGATATCATTCCCAGGAACTTTCATGTCAAATTTCATAAAGATCGGTCCAGTAGTTTAGTCTGAATCGCTCTACACACACACACACACGCACAGACAGACAGACAGACACACACACACACACACACACATACACCACGACCCTCGTCTCGATTCCCCCTCTATGTTAAAACATTTAGTCAAAACTTGACTAAATGTAAAAAGAAGTTGATTTGAGCTGAACATCTTAAATTTTTGGGTCCGACACACTACCAACCCGCCACGCCAGCCACATATGAAAGAAAGTGAGAAAAAAAATCATAAGAAGTTTGTGGTGTTGGGATCACGAAAACTACCCAGTCTGACTTTGCAGTGCAGTCCGCGTTTGGTTCATTTTGCTAATAGCCAACCCAACATTCTTGCTCTGGCTGTCTATCTGCCAGCCTGTCTTTCTGTCTCTGTCTGCCTTTCTGTTTGTCTGTCTCTCTATCTCTATCTCACTGTCGCTCTTTTTATCTGCCTGTCTGTCTGCTAGCCTGGTTGGCTTTCTGTCTGTGTCTCTGTCATATCTCGACGGGCCATGGTGGGCGTGATCGAATGATCAAAGAAACACAAAGGAAATATGCAAACATTAGTACAAAATCGCTCGAGCTTTTCAAGTCACTATGCGAGGAGTGTCAGAAAAAGATAAAGAGACCCATGACAAAAGGTGTAGTTGTTCGTCCAATCATCAGCAAGGAATTTGCATCTCGAGGACAAGTTGATCTTGTTGACATGCAGTCCATGCCAAGCTACGGTTACAAATGGATCCTGGTGTATCAAGACCATCTCACCAAACTCTGCGTCCTCCGGCCTATTAGGAGCAAACGCGCTGTAGAGGTTGCAGCCCAGCTGCTTGACATCTTTCTCGTGATCGGTGCTCCTGCAATTCTCTAAAGCGATAACGGCACTGAGTTCACAGCCAACATCATTTCAGAACTAACAGATTTTTGGCCAACATTGGTATTAGTTCACGGTAAGCCGTGACATCCACAAAGCCAGGGATCGGTTGAAAGAGCAAATAGTGACATCAAAGACATGCTGGTGGCCTGGCTGGCTGACAACTCAAGATGTCACATCAGCCAATCCTGCACCAATAAATAAGACGCACCATGGAGACATTTTTAAGCGTCTTTTTTATTGCCATATGTCTTGGTTTAAATACGGTTTTATTCAATTAAACATGAGACAATAATAAAACGAGAAATGATATGGACACGAACTCAAGAGGATGCTTATATTACGTGCCATAAGTCTGTGCTGTACATGCCCTGCTTGGTTTGTTTTTATCTTGTCATAATGGTATGTGAATATTTTCAAGCAAAAATGACAGTAAAAGAGACATACAGAGAAAAGGAGAGAGAGAGAGAGAGAGAGAGAGAGAGAGAGAGAGAGAGAGAGAGAGAGAGAGAGAGAGAGAGAGAGAGAGAGAGAGAGAGAGAGAGAGATGAGTGTCATAATGTACCTTTTAATGTACTCCTTCAGATTTTATGTTAACAATTCTATAAAACATGACAGTATAGGAGAGCGATGTGAGAGTCACAATGTACCTTTTAATTAATGTACTCGTTTAGAATTTATGTTAACAATTTTATGAAACATGACAGAATAAGAGAGGGAGAGAGAGAGTGAGAGAGAGAGAGAGAGAGAGAGAGAGAGAGAGAGAGAGAGAGAGAGAGAGAGAGAGAGAGAGAGAGAGAGAGAGAGAGAGAGAGAGATATGAGTGTCATAATGTACCTTGTAATGTACTCCTTCAGATTTTATGTTAACAATTCTATAAAACATGACAGTATAGGAGAGAGATGTGAGTGTCACAATGTTCCTTTTAATGTACTCGTTTAGATTTTATGTTAACAATATTATGAAACATGACAGTATAAGAGGGGGAGAAAGAGAGTGAGAGAGAGAGAGAGAGAGAGAGAGAGAGAGAGAGAGAGAGAGAGAGAGAGAGAGAGAGAGAGAGAGAGAGAGAGAGAGAGAGAGAGAGAGAGAGAGAGAGAGAGAGAGAGAGAGAGAGAGAGAGAGAACGAACGAACGAACGAACGAACCAACTTTATTTTTCGAGGGTAATGGAGTAGATACAGCAAAGATCTTTTTTCATCCAGCCCTCGCCCAAGAGGGAATTAACTAAGCAGTGCATAATATTAAAGCAGAAGAAGAAGCAAAGCAAAAACATAAAAACATGGTTATTAAATCAGACAAAGAGAGAGAAAACAAAATGTTCATAGCATACAGAGAGAGGGAGAGAGAGAGAGAGAGAGAGAGAGAGAGAGAGAGAGAGAGAGAGAGAGAGAGAGAGAGAGAGAGAGAGAGAGAGAGAGAGAGAGAGAGAGAGAGAGAGAGAGAGAGAAATATGTGTTTCACTTGCATTAATATAAGGAAACCAGAATCATTAAATCGTTCACAAGCAACCAACAAAGCACTTATTTCTCTTCAAATGTGTTTCAGTAAATTTGCGAGGTCATGTCAAGCAAGTCTGGCAGGGACCTGTTTTTCCACTGCTTATGATGCCAAAGTCACCGAGACAAAAGTCATTATAGAAACAAATGTTGCGCTGACTAATTACACTCCATGCACTTTTAGAACTAACACGTCATGCCACACTTTCAGAGTGACGTTAATTTGCTTTGAGGTAATATATTGCAGGAGGCTTTAGAAGAGATCGAGGTTCCAAAACAAGCGTCTTCAATTTAGCTGCCTCGACTGCAGGACATTTTCAGTAAAATACACGTAAGTACAGTATGTAGGATAAACATAATACTACATGGCTTGCTTTTTCGTACCAGCTGTGCAATATTTTAAAAAAAAATCGTGTAAATCTGGTACAACACAGCAAGCCATGTAGTATTCTCTATGTGTGAAAAACGATCTCTCAAAAGCAAGTTATACTTTCAAACGTCCTGTTTGTTTTGGTGTGCACATTTTGTGTTGCGACTTGTTTTCGTGTGTTAAAAGGCCAGTAGGTATACCTCAAATATTTGATTTTTGTCAGCAAACAATACAATGCAAATCCAATCAATTAAACAATTACAATACAGCAACATTAACAACAACAACAACAACAACAACACCACCACCATCACCACCACCAACAACAACAACAACAGCAACAACAACAACAACAACAATAATAGCAAGCACTGCAACAACAACAACAACAATGACAATGTTTGCTGAACATATGTATTCACAATTCAAAAATAGATGCTTATTAGTTAGAGGAATGCTACAAGAAAATGGAGGAGTTTCCAATTTGTTAACATGAAAAATGGACAAAGCAAAGAGTAAAACATATGTTACCTGTGTTATCAAGAGGTAAATATAAGTCACCAATGTACAGAACTGCATTCATTATCATCAGGCGCAATGTTGCGTCATGGAAGCAAAGAAAATGGCACATAATGCAATACATAAATTGCACTGGAAACAAAAACAAAATGCACATACGTAGATAACTACAGCTTAATTAATGCACACGGAGACAAATGCGAAACATAAGTGGGGTTGCAGACACGATTTCTGCAACCTTAAATATAGTGAACAAGGCACTGTGCAGGGCCGGACCAAATGAGTTGTAAGGGGGTGGGGGGGGGGGGGGGTTCCTCTATTTTTTGGGGGGCAAATCAGCGAAGTGGCGAAGGCGCCTGCAAAGCTGGCGCGCGAACTAGGGGGGTCCGGGGGACATGCTCCCCCGGAAAATTTTTGAAAAACGGTTAAAATCTGTGCAATCTGGTGCATTCTGGGCCTTGTTTTGAGGGTTAAGAGCAGCATTGTTTTGGTGCTAAAACTAGTAAAAACAAAAAATAACTCAAAGCAAGGTACATGCTTTTTCCAGGGGTGGGGTTCCGGAACCCCGGACCCTGGGTCCGGCCCTGCTGTGTGTGTAAGTGTGTGTGTGTGTGTGTGTGTGTATGTGTGTATGTGTGTGTGTGCGTGTGTCTGTGTGTGTGTGTGTTAGTGTGTGTGTGTGTGTGTGTGTGTGTGTGTGTGCGCATGTGGTGATCCTGTTCAGACAAGTCTGAATTTGACCTGGCACGTTATTGCTTTCATTCTAGCCTGCTTGTTCAAGATGACGACAAGAACCGACCCTCGGATTTGCTTCCTGTTTAAACCTTGAGTTTGTAGTATACAATTATTCAGGCTTACCAAGAGTGATGTTCCAGAGACAAGTAGACACAGATAGTTTGTAATCGTCTTGCACTTGCCCGAGATAGTCAAGCAGGTGATGCTGTAAAGACCATAACAAATGCAACAGCAGTTTTAGAGCAAGGACAGACGTTCCCGATTCATTTGATCACTCTGATTTCGACTTCATTACACAAAGCCAGACGAGTGGATGCAGCGATGAAAAACCTGTCTTAAATTGATTTTCTATCTTGGGGATAATGACGATGAACTGTAATTAACGGTCCTCTAAACCCAATGCCCAGTGTCATTTTGCCCACAGGACAATATCATTATGTTTCAGCCTTCACCAGTCGTCAGACTGCCAGTTAGCTGTCTCTTTAAGTATGCTCATAATTTTAAACAAACATGCTTGCGGTTCGCTTAGAACAAGGGCTAGTCAGTCTCAATTGTAAAAGGTCTGTATCCAGTGTTCCAGGATGAATATTGTAGAGATGTTAGTCATTAAACGTAACGCCTGTATGAAACAGTCATTACACGTAATGACTAACATTTTCAGTCATTACATGAAATGACTGATTTCACTTATTGACTGTAACATATATGTGAATGCTAGTGTAAGATGCTCTATTTCACAACGTATTGTTGTTGTTGCAAACATCCTGATGATAAGGTGTTCTTAAAATTAGTTAAAGTGTTTGTGCCAAGCCGGCCGATATCTCAGTCTTTAGTCGCGCTGATATCAGGCGTGAATTTGACCCCCACGTTCGGCATGGGATCATTGCCCCGAGTCAATTGTGTACAGACACTCCTCGGTGTTCGAACACCTCTGTGAGCATGCAGATCTTAAGAACTACTCAAGAACATTGTTGAGGTCAAATACTAGTGCTATTTTTCTTCATTTTCTGATAGCACTATTTGATAAAATCATAGTTGAGTTAAAAAAAATGTTGAAGCGGCATAATGGTGGCCCCATTTTGGAACCTATTTTGTCAAGCTATTTAACAAGTTATTTTATTTGTACAGAACAAGATATGCTATCTATATATATATACGACTTGTGTCTGTCATGTGTGTGTATGTGTGTGTGTATAATCGCCATGCACGGCCAAAGTTCTCAATGGATCTGCTTCAAATTTGGTGTCCATATTCAGATACACCCTGCACAAAATCTGGTCGATGAGATATTTCAATACGTGCTCTCAGCGCGCAGCGCAAACCGATTTTGGTGTTTTTTTTGGGGATCAACTTCCATAACTCTTCCTTATCTTCTCCATGTTTTCAGCGTTTACCTCCCTTCCTTCGTATGGTGCAGTACGGTATTAGGGGCATATTCGGATATTCCCGGCGTTCTGTTACTATTTTTAGAAGGTCACCGCAGTGTCCAGAACGCTTTCCTTGGACCCGTAAGTTGTACTCACTGTAAAAGTGCAAAGGTCGAATCAATTTATAGCCACGCGAAAAATACACTGTCATCTATCTCTATATATATATGTGTGTGTGTGTGTGTGTGTGTGTGTGTGTGTGTGTGTGTGTGTGTGTGTGTGTGTGTGTTTGTGTGTCTGTGGAAAACACCTGTGGACTGTAGAGTTCTGTTTGTGATGTGGTATGGCTGCTTTTCTGAGTCAGTCACTCATGTCATCATGTCATCGTGTTCTGTCACGTGCATGTCATGTCACACTCAGCACGAGTAATTCACTGCAGTTGCTGGCCCGTAGAGTGCGTTCTTTCACAAGCAAACATGCTGATTACATAGCGACTGCTTTAACGCACCTCGAGCTTACATAGCCAAGTCAGTGCTCAAATAGCGATTTTCTCCCGAATTCCTGAGGGTAAAGGGGGACAATCACATTTTCGTTGTGTCTTAAACACACGACACAGCTCCCTCTGCTCTTGGCGTGGGTCCAGAAAGGGGGCTAGCTGCCCTTGGTGGCGTTCCCACTCGCACTGCAGGAGTCCTCGTTATTCTCGGGAGAGAAGTGAAAGTCGCTAGAGGGGTGAGCGTCAGCTTACTCTTTGTCTAGGGACGCTTTTGTTACCCTGCTTTTATCCTGCCTTTTTAACCCTGAGCTGTTTGGCTTGTTTTTTCTTGGTGACCGTACCGTACCTTGTAAGTGATGAGCCAAGTTGCTAAACACAAACTGCCAAACACCACCTTTGCTGATAGGCGGGAAACGTTCATCTGGGTAGATAACTACCTTCCAACGGATACCACTGCTCTGAGGGAGCAAGATTGGTCCCTTAATATGGACCAAACAGCAAGCGGTTCTGACCGCGCCCCAGATATTCCCATGGAATCACTGAATGAGACTGACCGGGCCAGCCGGACTGGTCAGTTCCCAAACTCCAAACAGCTTAATAAAGCAATCACCAATGAGAAAACCAGCATATCTTCTCCTTTCAAGAGAAAGAGATTGCGGGAGGACGACCCTGAGGGGGGGCAGAGCTCTCCGGAATCTCTTCTCTTCCGGGATAGCCCCCCCACGCTCTCAGATTACTGATCATTTTGAGGAAGACTTCACCGAAGTCAATCGTAAGAAGCCCAAAAAGAAAAAGAAGCAAAAGGTCCTCTGCGAGGGTCCCCCTCTTCAGGGAAACACAGGTATTTCCCATGCAACATCTGCCCGGGTGGTCGACACCTCCCAACCCCTAACTGAATCACAAGAAAACCAGACAACTCAACAGCCACTACCACCTGCCAATACACACACACACACAAAACGAAGACCCCGAAGAAAACTTCTTTACCAACCCAAGCAACCTCCTCCCTCCTTCTTAGTGTTCCCCGTGGTGGTGCAGGACCTGAAGGAGGGCCCTGCAACATTGCAGGGACTCGGCCTCAGGAGGAAAAAAACTTTTGACCTTGCCATCGGCGAGGTCAAAGAAATACGCATGCTGGCAGCTGGGAGCGTCCTGGTAGGGTGCTCCTCAGCATCACAATAAAACAAGCTATTGAGGCTGGACTCGATCGGCGGCATCAAAGTGAAATGCCACCGTCCGGAGGTAACAACCGAAGGTGTCATTAAACGCATACCCACAATACATTCAGGAACAGACCTGTCTGAGATGGCAGTGGGCGTGCGCGTCCGGATGGAGGATGGGAGTCTTGTAGAAAAGGGCCCCTCCTCGGTTCGATCTTTTCGCCGTCTTCTCCTTAGGGATGGGAAACCGTCTCAGGCGGTCCGTGTCACGTTTACAACGGCAATTCTTCCAGACAGCGTCGTTCTGGAGAGTGAGGTGTACGGCGTCGAACCCTACACTCCTCCAGTGCGGCGCTGTACGAAGTGCCAGAGACTATCGCACCTAAAACAACAATGCAAATCAAAAGTGCAGATCTGCCCCCGATGTGGCTCCAAGGGCCACGGCGGAGCGACGTGCACCAAGGCCAAACATGGCGTAAACTGCAAGGGCGAGCATTCCGCCGCTTATCTTGGATGCCCGGAAATGAGACTGAGGCTGCAGGCCAATAAGATCAGGTCGGCAGCATACATACCATATTCTGAGGCCCTGGATCGGGCGCGGCGCGAGCTCGCCAAACAACAAAATAAAACAGCGACTTCCCCAGCGGAAATGAGGGACTCCTTCTGGCGTCCCCCTCCGCAACCGATCCGGCGGACCTCAACCCCCCGGTCCGGGTACTCTTTGGCTGTCCAGAGACCCCCCCTGGGTGGGCAAGTAAATAAAATACAAGAAATCAAAAACAAAATGACCGAACATGACAATACACTCCTTCCAGTTCATGCGGACAGTTCTGCTGCAACCGCGAAGCACCAAACAACTTCGCAAAATCCAAATCCTGGCCCCCAGTAAGTCTCAGACGGCTCGGGCAGAGGCGCCGCTTCATAGGACCCCCGGGTTAAAGGCCTTCCTCCTACGCAAAGCCCAGAACAGGAAGGAGGACTCGAAAGTAGAGCAGCTCTTCGAGAGGTTGATGGGGAGAATGGAGGAGGGATTGGCCCAGAGATTCAGAGAATACAAACTTAAAACTGAACAGGAAATAAAGCAGCAGATGAGGGAGGAGCAGGAGAAGGCAGAGCATGAGCTAGCCGACGCTGCACTAGATAAGCTAAAAACAGGAGAGCAATATGCAAATTTAAATGAACAACAAAGAGGCCTTCAAGGTTTCATCGAGCAGTGCCTCGGCTTCATGGTTAAGGCCAGACAGATGCAGAGTCCTCTCGACCTGATCGACTCCCTCTCAGCTACATACACACAACTCTCCAACACCAAGGTTGAACGCTTCATTCCGGGCGGCGCCACTCTGGCGCTGGGCGCCCTTGCTGGTGCCAAGCAGTTGTCCGTGACGGATATGAAAGCTGTTAAAACTACTTTTTAACCTATTTTAAATCTGCCCTTTAACTTACCTTCTTTGTGCGTGTTAAAATGGCTGAACAAAGTGAAAGCGGTCACGGATTTATCATATTACAGTGGAACTGTCGCTCTATCAACTCTAACTTCTCTCAGCTATATAATTATATATCAAATCACTCTGCTGACATCTTAGTTATCCAGTCAGTCAAGAGAAAACGCTCCCTACTGCCTTCTATAGATGGTTTTGACTTCCCTCCCATAGTAGAGCAAAAGGGCTCAGGGCAACTCATTCAAACAGCTATTTATCTAAAGTCTTCCTTAAATTACAAACCCTTTGCACCTCTCATCCCTAGTTCAGAAAATCTCAGTACATGTGCTGTTGAAATCGAAATAAAAGGATCCAAAAACCTCAACGGGTGTAATAAAAAAGGAACTACCGACTGGCTAAAATCCCTGGATCATAGCAGGGCACACTGGTGCGTGATGGGTGATTTTGATAATCGCCACCCTCTGTGGGACTCTGCTAACCCTAGATACAAACATGCCAATAGCAACCTTGCTGACGTCATTTTGGAAACTGACTTTTGTATACTAAACGATGGCTCGGCAACCAGACTTCCAGACAGAGCTGACCATTCCCCGTCAGCAATCGATCTCTCCCTTTGCTCAAATGCCATAGTCACTGACATCGACTGGAACGTTTTCCCGGACGCCCTCGGCTCCGATCACTTACCCATTGTTCTTACCTTCCGCCACTTCGCCCCTAATCGCAATAACTCGGAGGTCAGAAAAAAGTACAATTACAAACAGGCAAATTGGGACAGCTTCCGTGCGGAGCTCGAGGGTGTCAGGGAGGAAACTCTCCTTACGGATTTTTTTGTTTGTTTGTTTGTTTATTTGTTGCTTAACGTCCAGCCGACTACGCAGAGCCATATCAGGACGAGGAAGGGGGGGATGAAGGGGGCCACTTGTCAAGCGATTCCTGTTTACAAATGCACTAACCCATTACTTGTGTCCCAGCAGGCTTTAGTAAAACTAAATTAATACCTACTGGAAGATTACCAGTTTCCAGTATGTTAAAATAGGCTTAACCTATCTACTGCTGGACTTACATCAGAACACTAACAGATTAAACTATACATGAATCGCGAGATAAGCGGCAAGAGAAGAGATTTTTGGAAAAAATACAGGTGAATGAGCAAGAAGGCAGAAAAAAGAAAAGAATTCATGAAGAAAAAGAGAGCATGACAGGAAAGAGGAACCAAAAATCTACCTAACAGCAAACTAGAAAGCTCCTGCGGTTCCAAAAACAGGAGGGGCCTTTAATTTCATAACCGCAGTGCCCCACTGCGGGACTCCTTACGGATGACATCGAAGCCTCTTACAATAACATACGTCAATGTATACTCACTGCTGCCATAATCACATTCCGCTTAAATCAGTAAATCCTAACTGTAAGGCCAAAAGGAATGAGTGGTGGAATGCAGACTGTGATGAAGCCTTGGCAAACAAGCGATATCACATTAGGACATATCTCAGGCACTGCTCAGACGCTAACTTCACGAATATGAAGTCAGCTGAAATACAATTTAACCAGATCACCGCTGAGGCTAAACTTCAAAACTGGGAAAACTTTGTCCACAAAGAAACTAAAGATTACAAAGACTGTGGCAAAATCTGGAAGAAAATCCGCAGATTTAAATGTAGATACAGAACTAAAGAAAAGCCACTACTATCGGGTGATAAAATGACCACAACTGACTCTGAAAAGGCAAACCTATTAGCAGATACCTTTGCCAAAAATAGTCAATCAAAATCCCTAGATACTGAACGACTCAATTATAGGTTAGATCAGGAGAAGGGTTTCACATACCCCCCAGTTGACAACCAGTTGCCTATAAACTGCATGTTTAAATTAAAAGAAGTCCAAAACGCCATCTCTTCTGTGAAAGACCCCAAAAAATCCACAGGTTTAGACCCAATATCATATCATATGATAAAACATCTACCACCTAACGTTGTTAAGTTGCTCACTCAGTTTTTCAATCTATGCTGGTTAAAGGATACTATCCCCGCAGCGTGGTCAGACTAACAAGTAGTAGCAGTATTGAAGAGCGGAAAACCGGGCAATCTACCTGGCAGTTACCGCCCCATATCACTAACCCCCCACCTCAGCAAGATCTTTGAGCGTGTGGTGAACCAGAGGCTGGAGTTCCACCTCAATAAACACAATATCATTCCTACATGCCAGGCAGGTTTTAGGCAAGGTCGTTCGTGTGCGGACCACATTGTGCACGTCACTGAAAAAATCAAAAAGACCTTGGCACATAGTAATAATTCTCTTCTTGGAACCTTCTTTGATATTAAATCTGCGTACGACAGCGTCTGGCATGCTCGTCTACTCCTAAAACTCGGCAGAATCGGTGTCTCTGGCCACATGTACCAATTCATCAAAAACTTCATCAGCAATCGCAAGATGTCTGTCCGAGTGGGCTCTTCGGTGTCCGAAACCCATGCGCTGGACATGGGGGTTCCCCAGGGCAGTATCATCGCGCCAAACTTATTCAGCATCATGCTCTATGACATTACTTCTGTTAAGGTTGACGGTGCCAGTGTACTTCTGTATGCGGACGACCTCGCCTTAATAGACACTAATAGACCACGCCATAACAGAGTTACCAACACTGTTGACTTATCTTCTTACCAAACTAAAATCGACAACCTCTGTCAATATATGTACACCAACGGCTTCCAACTAGCCTCAAATAAAACAGTCTTTCTTGTTGTCTCCCGTAGACAACTGTACAGGAACTGCAGTATAAAGATAGGTTGTGATATTATCAAACCGAGCTCAGAAGTCTCTAGCCGATAGCGGGGTGAAGGTCAGTGAGCTGGCCAGGGTCCCCCCGCCCTCCTACCCGCCCTGGCTTGAGGAAACCCCTACTATCATATACGACAGTGAAGATAATACTACCAAAAAAGATAACCCCGTCTACCTAGCTACTGTTACAAAAGAAACCCTAAACTACAAATTCTCGGAGCATTTAAAAGTCTTTACTGACGGATCCAAATTTGCAGACGGCAGCGTTGGTTGCGCCTTTGTGATCCCAGATCTCAAAATCTCAAGGAAATATACTCTTAATAAAGACATCTCTATATTCTCAGCCGAGCTATTTGCCTTGCTCATGGCATGCACTTTTATAAATGACCTCCCAGTCACACCGCGTGCGGTAGTTTTCTGCTCTGACTCGCGCTCTTCACTTCAAGCTCTGCATCGAAACACATCAAATCGGGCAGAGCTACAAAGAGAAATCCTCTTTATATGTCACCAGTTAATCGCATCCGGCACATCCGTATCATTTCTCTGGGTCCCCTCTCACGTAGGGGTCCGGGGAAATGAACTGGCGGATGTCGCTGCCAAAGAAGCGGCAGAATCTAGCCCAGCTAACACTAACATCGGCTACTCAGTAACCGAGTTCTACAGTAAAATTCGTAAACTCATTCGAAGTCAGTACGTAACATCTCTGTCCTATCAACCCATTGATATGAACGATCTACACCCCGATCTCCCAACAAACCTCCTCACTATCTTCAGACGCCTCCGTGCCGGCGGCTGCCGCTTCCATATCTTTAACAAGTCCTGCCATTGTGGAGAACCCTATTCATTTCAACACATTTTCGCTCCATGCGCTATAAATAGAATTACCTTTAAAACCTTATATGACCATACGCAGCTCCATGGTCTGAGTCCCCAGGATTATTTGCGCAGTAGCAGTTCTCTAGGCTGGTCACACAGCTTGCTGCTGTGCCGACTGGTCAGGGACTCGGACATGGGGCTGTGGGTATAACTCTAAGCCCAGATTATCACATCAGCGTGTTTCAGTTTGAGGTCGAGTGGCTCCCGCCATCCCTCCTGATTCTAGCGACTACCCTCTAGACAACATATCCTCACCCTAGGCCCACTAGTCGCCAAACTGTACATATTGTTTTTATTACCACGGCCTTCGTGGCTTACATCTTAATCCTTTTATTTGTAAAAAGTTTTGAGATTTATTGTTCGTGTTCCTTTTACTTGCTCATCTATTTGGTTTTATTGGTGATCCTGAAAGGTTCCACTTTTTAACTCGATTTGAATTAAAAAAAAATCATTTTACAAACCCGTTATTCAAGATATAGAATACAGACTTATAATTCTTACCAAGAAACATCTTAACTACTTTTCATTTTAACAAATTCCACAGAGCATTATCAACTCAACCCCACCCCCTGCCCTCCTCTCCTTATTTTTTGTTTCTTTCTTTCCTCTTTTTGAAAGCGGACAAACACTCAAGTCCTTAATGGCTCAAAACCGTAGGACTTTTAATATTAATTTTAACGAGTCTGTATGTTATGGCCTTCATCTGAGAAGCCAGAACAGTCTAAAAAGGGCTTAGAGATAAGCTCTAAATGTCTCATTCCTGTGTGAGTGGACTTCGCCTCCAAAGGTGAATAATTATGGTGATTCGGCACTCGATTAAATTCGGCGTCGTAAACATGAATGGGACTCGACATGATATGATCATGAATGGCATCATGGTCACTGAATCATTTTCGTGCTGTTGGCCCATTCCACGAATCTGGGAGGGACCTAAGCTTGGAGGATCCATGGTTCGGTTCATTCAAACGGGGGGCGGGTGTGACAGGGAGACTACCGCCGCCCTTCACAGCAGACTCTGCAGAGTTGTGCGCCTTAGAAGTTGTGAGATATTTATAGCTCTTTATAGCTCGCAAAGCAACACCTGTGGATTGTAGAGTTCTGTTTGTGATATCGTAAATATTC
Organism: Littorina saxatilis; assembly: GCF_037325665.1. Taxonomy (NCBI): domain Eukaryota; kingdom Metazoa; phylum Mollusca; class Gastropoda; order Littorinimorpha; family Littorinidae; genus Littorina; species Littorina saxatilis. The sequence goes on from NC_090252.1 coordinate 46,571,162, forward strand.
TGCATCAAATTTGGTGGGCATATTCAGGTGGACCCCGGGCACAAACTGGTGGATAAAAACCGGCGAAGCCGGGTATTCCTCTAGTCTTCTATATATATATATATATATACGACTTGTGTCTGTGTGTGTATCTGTCTGTCTGTGTCTTCGCGATGCACGGCCAAAGTTCTCGATGGATCTGTTTCAAATTTGGTGGCCATATTCACGTTCACCCGGGACACAACCTGGTCGATGAGATATTTCAACAATATATGAATAACAGTAATCAACCAGGTATTTTAATGGCGCTAGATTACAGAGCTGCTTTTGACACGATTTCTAGGGCGTTCCAAAAGTTCGGATTTGGTAATTATTTTATTAGGTGGGTCGATACTTTAACAAAAAATACAGAGAGTAGTATTAATTACATGGGATGGATCTCGAGTCCATTCCCATGTGATGCTGGAATAAGACAAGGATGTCCATTTTCGCCATTAGCCTTTGTTCTGGCTCTCGAAGTGTTAGCAATCAAAATCCGTGCAGATCAAGATGTTAGAGGGATTAAACTGCCAAGGAATTCTGATAGACATGGTGAAATTCTTAAACTACTTATGTATGCTGACGACATTAGTTTCTTCCTACAGGATGAGAAAGACCTAAGAAACGTATTACATCTTATAACTCAGTTTTCAAAATTTTCAGGGTTAGCAATGAATGATCAAAAGACAGAAGCAATGTGGCTTGGTACAAATAAATTTTCTGCTGACCGACCATGTAATATTATTTGGAAACAAGAGGCGAAGCCTTCAAGGCTCAC
>NC_090252.1:46576957-46594457 GCF_037325665.1 Littorina saxatilis
TTTTTTTATGTTGTTGTTGTCTGCGTAGCAATACGGTCCGGCATGTTGACGAGACAAATGTAATGCAGACGAGTCGACAATCACATTTCGATTGTTAGTATCGTTTTGAAGTGCTTGGACTGTTAAAGGGACTGGGTGGCCGAGTGGTAACGCACTTGCGCTCGGAATCGAGAGGTTGCGTGTTCGACCCTGGGTCAGGCCGCTATTTTCTCCCCCCTTTCCTAACCTAGGTGGTGGGTTCAAGTGCTAGTCTTCGGATGAGACGAAAAACCGAGGTCCCTTCGTGTACACTACATTGGGGTGTGCACGTTAAAGATCCCACGATTGACAAAAGGGTCTTTCCTGGCAAAATTGTATAGGCGTAGATAAAAATGTCCACCAAAATACCCGTGTGACCTGGAATAATAGGCCGTGAAAGGTGGATGCAGCGCCTAAAGGCAGTCGATCTACTGGCCGATGTGAATGCGTGATATATTGTGTAAAAAAATTCCATCTCACACGGCATTAATAGGTAACATGCGCCTTGAGTCGCCTTGTGTGGTGAGATACGTGCGCGATATAAATCCTCGTAAATAAAATAAATAAATAAATAAAATAAATGAAATAAATAAATAACTGGATTGTAAAGACTGTAATAGTGTACGATCTGATAAGCATACTATTTTTTAATTCAGTTTGCCGTGTTCAGTACAATTTGAGCATTTCGGTGTCATCAAACGTATGCACATTCCAACTTTTATTTCTGATCCATAGTGTTTACATCTAGCCACAAATAACGTTTTCATCAGCATGTTCCTAACGCTACTAAAACGAGATTCACTGACCCCATGTTTCTGCGATGTTTGGTTTGGGAGAAATATAGTTATATGTTATTGTCTTGGTCCACGCTATTATAACCACTACGTACAAGTCAGTTCCAATTAAATTTAGAAACAGACACGCGCTGCAGTTGACACAGCGACAAAGCAAAACTGACGAACAAAGCATGCACACACATTTTGCGAAATTAAATGCGAAATAAAATGTGAATCGAAAGACAGATAGAACAACAAAATCGTGTTTACGTACGCAATGGAAAAAAAATGAGCTCTGTCGTCACAAATGCAGAGGCAAAAGGTAGTTGGTGTTCGTGGCTGCTCACTGTCACCCTCCCTTTGTCTCTGACTTCTAAAACACAAACACACAGACACTGGTGAATGCATTGTTAACTTAATTACATAAACAACACAAACACACCACCATTATTTGACTCATCGGTCATTTATATCTACATCGCGCTAAATCACACACTCATTCCAGGGTTTAAATTTCATCTAACTTCTTGTTTAAAACTTGTTTATATTTCAAACTTCTTTAACAGCACATTTCCTTTCCATATGTGACGTTATATCAAAATATTTTCATTCACAGGGACTCACTTGGAAACATCAGATGAGGGTGGATACAATGATAATAAGAACTACAAATCATAAAGTGGATTATTTTTATTTTTTTATTTTTTTATTTTGTTTTTTGTTTTTGCCAAGCACATCATTGTGGGGCTTTTAATCAATAACATGCATCCGTCTACAATTTATCATCATTCATCCATCAACATTTATAATAGATATGTTTGGCAAGTATACACAACACACAGCATTAGGACATAACAGACAGACGGACATATATAACATACCGTTCTCCTACAAGTAAGGCTGGAGCTTAACATAGCATGCGGATTACAATACTTGACATTATGGACGTATTACCTGCTTAATAATAATACGGTCAGTTAATAATACCGTCAAACAAAGACAAAAAAAGAAAAGAAACAAACAAAAATCAAAGCCAAAACACCTATATATATCATCACATCTCTGCACAACCTAGCTACTACCTAACCAACTCTTCATATGGGGACCATAATTCTACAAATTTGGTAATGTTACCAGCAATGAAACTGGAATATTTTTCTATTTCAAATCTGTATTTCCAATTTCTTAACAATATTTCTAACAGTGGCCTTAATTGTCTCTTGTAACTTACTCTTATAAATATAAAACTTTGCAAACAAAATGATAAAATCCAAAACCACATCTACGTTAACATTGTTCAAACAACCAAACAAAATAAATTCTTCTGTAAAAAGAACATTTGCGCGGTAAATACCACTTCTGTTTAACAGTTCTTCCAAGTCAGTCCAAAATTTCCGACTAAGCGGGCAGTACCAAAATATATGTGAAATTGTTTCATTTTCAATTTTACAAAAGGCACTGTTGCACCACACTTTGAAGTAATCCCACACTTTGAAGTAAATTACTTCAAAGTGTGGGGATGTGCCCCACACTTTGAAGTAAACTCATTTTTTACTTCAAAGTGTGGGGGGATCTTCCCACACTTTGAAGTAAACTCAGTTTTTACTTCAAAGTGTGGGGGGATTTTCCCACACTTTGAAGTAACTTACTTCAAAGCGTGGGACTTTCGCATCGCCTGTTTGAGCCTGATGGTTTTGTCTTTTGGATGAGTGAACAGAAAAAGTGAGCGAGCCAAGAAACATAGTGATGTTTGTTATCAGGCTTTAAGCAATGTCCCATTGTTGAGTGTGACGAAAACTCGTGGTGACGATTTTAAAACATGTTGGGTCACGCATGGTCCAATCTTACATGGTCCAACCTTACATGGTCCAACCTTACATGGTCCAACCTTACATAGTCCAATCTTACATGGTCCAATCTTACATGGTCCATATATATTATTGGACCATGTAAGATTGGACCATGTAAGATTGGACCATGTAAGGTTGGACCATGTGAGGTTGGACCATGTAATATTGGACCATGTAAGATTGGACCATGTAAGGTTGGACCATGTAAGGTTGGACCATGTAAGGTTGGACCATGTAAGATTGGACCATGTAAGGTTGGACCATGCAAGGTTGGACCATGTAAGATTGGACCATGCAAGATTGGACCATGTAAGGTTGGACCATGTAAGGTTGGACCATGTAAGGTTGGACCATGTAAGGTTGGACCATGTAAGATTGGACCATGTAATATTGGACCATGTAAGATTGGACCATGTAAGGTTGGACCATGTAAGATTGGACCATGTAAGGTTGGACCATGCGTGACCCAACATGTTTTAAAATCGTCACCACGAGTTTTCGTCACACTCAACAATGGGACATTGCTTAAAGCCTGATAACAAACATCACTATGTTTCTTGGCTCGCTCACTTTTTCTGTTCACTCATCCAAAAGACTTTGCCATTTTTTTGACAAAATCATCAGGCTCAAACAGGCGATGCAAAAGTCCCACGCTTTGAAGTAAGTTACTTCAAAGTGTGGGAAGATCCCCCCACACTTTGAAGTAAAAACTGAGTTTACTTCAAAGTGTGGGAAGATCCCCCCACACTTTGAAGTAAAACATGGGTTTACTTCAAAGTGTGGGGCACATCCCCACACTTTGAAGTAATTTACTTCAAAGTGTGGGATTACTTCAAAGTGTGGTGCAACAAGGCACAAAGGGGGCTGTCAAGAATCTTTTGAACAAATAGCCGGCTAGCAACACCAAGAATGCGGTGAAGCAATCTGGTCTGGAACCATCTTAACTGTGTGTCCTTATAGTGGGGCTCCTATGTTGCAGAATCACTCAACAATTAATCACATCTTGTGACAAACATCATACTTCGTGATATTGTTCCTTATGATGTTTTAAATGATTTCAGATACAGAGCCACTTCAGAAATTGATTTTTGTGTTTATAATAATGAATAAAAGGCTGCACCTACAGCAGACGATTTTCATACCAAAAGCCATCAGCAGTAAATATTTCCAACTCAGCAAATGTAAACTTCAATTATTAACAATGCACCAGAAGTTGTCTGGTGATAATATATACATGAAATAAATATTTTCATGGGTACTTTTGTGTTCTGTCATTTAGTTTTATATTTTTTTTAGAAAAGTATATATCCGCAGCTAGAAAATTCAAGATGGCGGCCTCCGTACCATTGCGTGTTTTGATTGAGCGAAAACAACGTTTGTGAGGGTAAGTTTTTAAGATTACCCTTTCATTCACCAATTTCACGTCATTATAATCTTTATTTGTCCCCTCGGGTCTGTTTTTGATCGGCTGAAGCGCTGAAATGCTGCACACTTTCAAATCTTGCTGAAACTGGATTGTGATAGATCTAGATCTATCTGTTGATTGAATGAAAGAAAACCATGCTCGCCACCCACATGATTTTGGACAAGTTAAAAGAACTTTGAATAAAAGGCAAGGAGACAGAGATTGTTCAAGGCATGATAATTAGTCCTGCCTATAATAAAGGACTTGACTTCCTACTAGTTAGTACATGTCATTGTCACTGTGGCCTACTCACTCAGTGACAATGACATGTACTAACTAGTAGGAGGGCCAGCTTGGGGGGGGGGGGGGGGGAACCATTCCCCATGTCTCTACGGTCTTGTGATCAAACTTTCAAAGATAATAGCTAAAAGACAAAAGTATGCAATAAGCTTATTTGCTAATGAAATGAGAAATGAGTGGTTTTGAAAAAAGTGGTACCTCTCTCTGAGTCTGAGTCTCAACACTGTTATGATTTTGGTGTGTTACTTTTTTCTCAACCTTTTACTTAATTTAGGTTGACCGTGCATTGATGTGCATTTTATTTTAACAGAATATACAACTGAGGGTTACACCACATGCGGGTTCCTGAGAACAAGAGTGCTGCGTGAATACAGTATGAGCAATTCTGCCGGTGCCACACAAACGAGCTGATTTCACCATTACTATCAAGGTTGGTACCTAATACCTCCAGAGTAGCTGAACAGTTTGCATCTTTTTTTTGATAATTAACAAGTATGCACACATATGCGTAAGCTACCTCTGTGAATTTGGTGGGTTTACCATACCCTCACAAGGGTCAACATTCTGTAAGCGACTGTTAGAATTCTAATGAATGTAGCGGCCAGCAAGATTTAAGAATCAGTTGGGTAACTGGAAACAGTTTTTGAGTCACTTGAGAAAATGTGACTCTATGTAATCGGTCAGTGTTAGTCTGTCCGGCCGGCCGTCCGGCCGGCCGTCCGTAGACACCACCTTAACGTTGGACTTTTCTCGGAAACTATCAAAGCGATCGGGCTCATATTTTGTTTAGTCGTGACCTCCAATGACCTCTACACTTTAACGATGGTTTCGTTGACCTTTGACCTTTTTCAAGGTCACAGGTCAGCGTCAAAGGAAAAATTAGACATTTTATATCTTTGACAAAGTTCATCGGATGTGATTGAAACTTTGTAGGATTATTCTTTACATCAAAGTATTTACATCTGTAGCCTTTTACGAACGTTATCAGAAAAACAAGGGAGATAACTAGCCTTTTCTGTTCGGCAACACACAACTTAACGTTGGGCTTTTCTCGGAATCTATAAAAGTGACCGGGCTCAAATTTTATGTGAACGTGACTCATTGTGTTGTGAATAGCAATTTCTTCCTGTCCATCTGATGCCTCATATAATATTCAGAACTGCGAAAGTGACTCGATCGAGCGTTTGCTCTTCTTGTTTTGTATTGACCTTAAATAGTAAGAATTATACAAATAGTTAAAATACAATTTTTGCATTTTATCTTTTGTGTGAAGACTTTGGCTAACTCTCTGAGATAGTAAACATTATTCAAATAAAATTGTCACTTTTCAGCTTTTGTATGAAGGGTACCCCAGGTGGATTTCCTACACCATGGATTTAGAGGAGGCCAGACATCTAAGACGGTCTGCTTCTCATCCCAGCTGATTTCAGTTTTCTGCTTATGAAGTGTGCATCGCTATGGAAAAGGATTCAGCCATTTTTTGCTCACCACATTGCCAAAGCCATTGGCCCCGAGAAGTCACCCTGCCTGCCCATGTTTCACAGTTTTACAGACTGTGATACTGTGTTGTTCTTCGGTGGTATTGGGGGCTTGACAAGTATGGCATGCATTAGTAGACATCACTCAATCTTTCCTCAGGTTGTCTGCTCTTCTTTGAGAGCCAAGTACAGGTCAGTTCAAGAGCATGTTGTGGTACTTCTGCAGGACAAAACCAAACTTCCTGGGTGTGAACAGTGCTAGAAGGTACCTCTTCAGTCAAAAGCGCTGCCAAATTCCCCAAAACACCCTTACAAGTAACGTGCTGTTGCAGGACATGAGTTTGAGAAGAGCAATCTACCAACTAGACTACGTCAGTAAATATACAATCAGGCAAACAACCCAACACCAATAATTGTGGGGCTGGCAGTCCAAGGCTGGAAAGTGGGAGTTATTTTGGACGAGCCTTCAAGAGGTATCCAGCATGTGCCGAGAACGCATGAAGTGTGGAAGTGCTGTACAACAAAACGCTGCAAATGCTGCAAAGAAGGACTGAAGAGCTCTGCTCTCTGCAGCTGTGCTTGCACGCCTGTGAAAATCAGCAAATTAAACTGTGTAAAAATATTATTGCACCCATTTTCATACCCCAACTCAAACATTCATTCCCGTGTAATTGCATTCAAACTTGTTATGCCAGTAAAGGCTCTCACAAATGGCACATCTTTCAGACAAAAGAAGATTTAGTTACAGGGGTCATATGACCGCCGCCCAAATAAGGGTACCCTTGACGTGGCAAAGGGGATGTGATCACAACTTTAGGTACCCATTAAAAAGTCCCAAAAAATTCATGAGGCACAACATCTATCCAGAACAGGATGAATACTTTTTAGTGTTATGTCATTATTATACCTTTCATTTTTATCAATTTGATTTTTGGGGTACCCTTATTTAGGCGGCGGTCACATAACCCATGTAAATTCAATCTTTTATATTAAAAGAGTTCCAGATAGCCACGTTGTGTGCCCTTAATAGCATAGACAAATGGAATAAAATGGCACAGGAATAAATGTTTTCGTTTTGGTACGAACATTTGTGCGATAGTTTTTTGTTGGCACAGGTTAGGTAAGCCAACGATTCTTCAACCCTGCCACCCACGCCGTCCAACCAATCGCTGCACCATTGATCATGTATACATGTATTGTTATGTTTTAACAATTGTTTCTGTTAGTTTCTATTGCAAGAGAATGACTTGTAGCATCAAATACGCCTGAATACCTTTTTCACAGACGGCCATTTTGATTTTTGTTGTAAACTACTGATTTTTAAATTTTTCTCGGTTCCTCTGTGTCAGGTTTTGTTAAGCACATAAAACCATACATTTATACCAAATTTGGTGTTTGTCACATGAAATGAAATATGCCTAATATACCCAACCGTTTTTACTGGCGGCCATTTTGAATTTTGTTATAAAAACTACCGATTTTTTAATTTTTCGCGGTGGCTCTGTATCAGGTTTTGTTAAGCACATAAAACTGTACATGTATGCCAAATTTGGTGTTTGTCACAAGAAATGATTGATTTTGCAACATAGGAGCCCCACTATTAGTTGTTTTGAAACACTTATCAAAAATCTGTTTCCAGTTCAGGTTGTAGAAATACATATTCCATCAGGGTTATCATCAAATTTTGATTTCAAAATGACTTCTTTAATTGCGTGTTTGCCTCTACAAATAATCTGCCAGGGTTTATAATCCCTAATCTGAAAACCATTCAACGAATCAATTTTTACTTTTCTCTGATATTTTCGTAGGGATTTAATCACTCCCTCATAGAATAAAAAAATAGTTTGAACAAAAGGAAAATTTAGCCTAAATTCTTCAAAGGTAAAGAAATTTCCATTTAAATGTAGCAACTGATGGATAAACACTACATCATTTTCAATCCATTCGAATTCCTTATTTACTATTGTACCGTGGTCTCGTATAATGTTCAAATTGTAATGTATACATTCGGAAAAAAAATCATTCACATTAATTACCTCGCTTAAAGGCACAGTAAGCCTCCCGTAAACCATCACAGAGCTCCCCGAGCGTCTAAATACAGTACAAGCATACTTCCATTTGAACGCTCACCGAACGGGAACATCCTGGCTGCTTTCTGTCGAGCGTGAGACATTTTCCAAGAATTTATTTTCGTGGACTTGGCCCTGAAGAACAATGGCGCCTCGTTTTTGCGCTAGACCTAACTTTTAAAATCTAAATAATAAATTGACAGCTTGTTACACAAACATTCTTTAATCATAAAAGAATTCGTTTTTCATCAAGACAAGATCAGAACAATTCGAAGTTGTGAAAGTTTAAAAAAAGAAAAGCCCGGAAGCAGGGTCACGCAAGGGTCGCAGCAGACGACGGCCCGGTTTATCTGTGCAAATCACCGTTCCTCTCAACAGTCAAAAGCCATCGCTTGAGTTCTTGTGAACCACAGCCGTTGTTTCGTGCATAAAAAACGTGCTATTGTAGATAAGCTCACGTCGAGTCGCATTCAAATGACTAACTATGACGACTGCATTGTGAAAAGGGGGAAAACTGGATCACACGGGTTCACGATGGCTCAGGGGTAAGATAAACCACGCAAAAATAAATTCTTTGAAAATTGTTCGCTCTTTACGGAGGGCACCTAGGATGTTCTCAATTGGTGAGTGTTTAAATGAAAGGGTGTTTGTACTGTGTGTAAAAGCCTGACCGTATCTGTGATGGTTTACGGGAGGCTTACTCTGCCTTTAAGGAACAGCATTTCTTATAATGTTTCAAAACATCCTTCCAAAAACTGTTACCACATCGTTTCATTAACACATTTACATACTCGGCACCCACTTTAAATATGTCTTTCATTCCTGGTATCATATCAAAAATAAGCTTTTTTACATCAAATTCAAACATCTTTAGTCTGCGAATCCAATTTACCTTTACTGATGCCACAAAAGTGTAAATGTCAATCATATTCAGACCACCACTGCAATAAGGTCTGCAAACGACATTACGCCGAATCTTTGCAGGTTTACCATTCCACAGGAAGGAATAAAAGGCTGCATTCACTTCTCGTAAAAACTCTTCGGGTGGGTCTGGCAATACAGTTAATAAATAAACCAATTTTGAAAGGACCAAAGTTTTCAAATTTGTAATTCTACCGAATGGTGTTAACTGTCTTCTGCTCCAACCGTTTAAAATTCTTTTAATCTCTTTTAATTTTCCTTCATAGTTAATTTCCAGAATGTTGCCGGTGTTAGTCGAACATTGACTCCCAATCCCAGGGTCCCAACAGAAGTTCATATCCCTCATATATCTTTCTTGTGAAGTTTGCTTTCTTCCAATCCAGACAATTTGAGTTTTTTCATTGTTTATCTTTAATCCGGAAAATTTAGAAAATTTCTGTAAAGTTTTAACACATTCAACAAACGATTCCTTACTGCCATCCAAATAAAGAGTTGTATCGTCCGCAAATTGAGACAATAACACTTCCTCGTTATTCAATTTCAATCCTTTTATCACCGAATTATTTCGTAACATTAATGATAGTATCTCGGAACATATTAAATACAAATATGGTGAGAGGCTATCGCCTTGTCGGACGCCTCTTCTTATATTAAACCAACCAGAATATTGGCCATTTACTGTAACACATGTCTGTATATCTTGGTAAAAAACTCGTATCCACTGTTTTACATCGTTTCCAAAATTGAAAAAATCCAATGCCTTTTGTAAAAAGGGCCAGGACACACTGTCGAACGCCTTTTCAAAGTCAATTGCAAGCAGCAAACCTGGTATATTTTCTCTTTCAGTAAACACCAACACATCATACAGCAAACGTATATTATCTCCGATAAATCTTCCTTTCATAAAACCTGTTTGGTGTTCACTAATAATCTTAGGTAGCATTATTTTCAATCTATTCGCAATACAGGATGAACAAATTTTATAGGATATGTTAAGCAGGGATATTGGCCGCCAGTTCTTAATAAATTGTTTTGGCTTGTCTTGTTTCGGAATGCATGTAATAATGCCTTGTTTCTGTGTAACGGACAATTCTCCACATTGATATCCAGCATTTGTAGAACGTAGCAGAAATAATCCAATATCCTGGAAGAAATACTCATACAATTCTGTTGTAAACCCGTCAGGTCCTGGGCTTGTTCCGTTTTTCATTTTTCGAAATGCTGAGTACATTTCAGTATAGGTAAGATCCTTCTCAATATTATCTCTGTCTTCATTTGTCAAAACGGGATGTGTTTTTTTTCATAAATAGTTCCTGTAAATCAACGTCTTCTGTTGGTCGCAGATTATACAAATCTTCGTAAAACTGTTTCACGTTTTGCAAAAGCTGTCTGTGTTCAAATATTAATTCACCAGTGTCGCCATTTTGCAAAAAAACTCATGGCCTTATTCTGATAATGGCGGTTTTCCATATTACAAAAGTGCTTACTCGCCTTTTCTCCTTCTAACTGCCACCTAGCTTTTGATCTTATCAACATACCATCAGTCTTTTTCTTCCTCAAGTTTTCCAGCTGGGTATTTAACATTTCAATCAGTAATAAGGAATCATTAGTCACATTATTTTCTAATAACTGTAGTTTCATCATTAATTCTTTTTCAATGTTTACTTTTCTTTTTTTTCTTTTTGGAGGGGTTGGCAATTGTCTTTCCCCTAATTTCCATTAACAAGGTTTCAAAAAATAACTGATCGCTTATTCTAAATTGTATTTCATCATTGGGTATTAAATGTATACCATCCATATCATGCACTGGCAGTGCGTAAAACTTCTTCACATCAATAATTAGTTTCTTTATCTCTTTAACATATTCACTATCAAACATCAGCGAGTTACTCAGTTACTCCTCTTCGGTAACTTGCTCCAAATCCCTTTTTGACTCACATGCGAAGCAAAAGTGAGTCTATGTACTCACCCGAGTCGTCCGTCCGTCCGTCCGTCCGTCCGTCCGGCCGTCCGGCCGGCCGGCCGTCCGGAAAACTTTAACGTTGAATATTTCTTGGACACTATTCAGTCTATCAGTACCAAATTTGGCAAGATGGTGTATGATGACAAGGCCCCAAAAAACATACATAGCATCTTGACCTTGCTTCAAGGTCAAGGTCGCAGGGGCCATAAATGTTGTCTAAAAAACAGCTATTTTTCACATTTTCCCCATTTTCTCTGAAGTTTTTGAGATTGAATACCTCACCTATATATTATATATAGGGCAAAGTAAGCCCCATCTTTTGATACCAGTTTGGTTTACCTTGCTTCAAGATCAAGGTCACAGGAGCTCTTCAAAGTTGGATTGTATACATATTTTGAAGTGACCTTGACCCTGAACTATGGAAGATAACTGTTTCAAACTTAAAAATTATGTGGGGCACATGTTATGCTTTCATCATAAGACACATTTGGTCCCATATGATCAAGGTCAAGGTCACTTTGACCCTTATGAAATGTGACCAAAATAAGGTAGTGAACCACTAAAAGTGACCATATCTCATGGTAGAAAGAGCCAATAAGCACCATTGTACTTCCTATGTCTTGAATGAACAGCTTTGTGTTGCATGACCTTGGATGACCTTGACCTTGGGTCAAGGTCACATGTATTTTGGTAGGAAAAATGTGTAAAGCAGAAGGTCAAGCATGTGAGTCGTATGGGCTTTGCCCTTCTTGTTTCCCGTTAGACTGCTTCAATTACTCCTCTTCGGTAACTTGCTCCAAATCCCCCTTTTCCCGTTAGTCTGCTCCGTACCCAGAAGAAGACGTAGTCAAAGACCATAAGCATAAAACATAACCCCCGCATAGCATAGCATAACCTAGTATAGCATAGTCCCGATTTCTCCTTTCCCTCCTCTATTTATCCCCTTCCTTGTTTGTTTACCTGTTACCTCTAGCTACCACTAACTTTTCGATCGTCTATAACGATCTCCCTTGTTTGTCTACGTTACCCCAATACCTGTCCTAACAACATACACAACATACCTTTCTTCTCCTTGCGTTTGTCTGTTTTGTCTCGTACCTTTAGCAACGAACCGACACTCTCGATCGTCTTGGAGTCAAGGCGATCGAAAGTGTTTGTTTACGTTTCTCTAGATAACCTCTAACAACGTACAAACAATTTATCTAACGTAACTAAATCTCTGTTTCCTTTCACTCAATCATTATCTTATTAATAATGAATCAATTCTAAAATGCATACAATAATAATTACATGCACATTGTATAAAACAACAATCATTCATCGTTCTTTCCCGATGAGATCTCGTGTAACACGTCATCTAAAATGGCGTCGTCGAAGAAAAGATTATGTTCCATTGTGTTCGTATCGATCGCGTTCTCATTATACAAACGCGATTCCGAATAAAAACTATATGAACTGGTCAACGAAAGTATCCTGCTACGAACTGTGCAGTGGTTTTCTGGTAAGTACATTTTAACACAGTTAATATCATGACATTTGTCCACAAGCCTTCCAGTCATTGTCGACCTTGAAATTAAGAGTTCCTTCACGTGCGTCGACGAAGAACACTTTTAGATCTGTATCACATGTTTCTCATTACGAAAGTTAGATCTGCAAATGTTCAGGTTAAAGTCTCATCTGTTACAATATATACAACTTGGAAAGAACAATGCAAATATTTTATTGGATTATTGGGCATTAATAAATGCACAACCCAAATTGTGGATTAATTGGTTTGAAAATAAATAGATTATTGTACAGATGGATAAGCAGTTGTTTGATGGTAGCCTGTATATGATAACGATAAGCCAATTAAGAAAAATGATAGAAAAGAAAAATGTAATTACTGCTGTAGAAAAACCTTGTGTATATAATTTTTGGTTGAGGAAGTTTGATGTACAAATAGATAAGCACATTTTGACCCTTGCCTATGTTTCCAAAGAAGTGAGGTTAAGAGAATTGCAATGGAAAATGTTACGTAACATTTATCCAACAAATATGTTATTATGTAAAATGCAAGTCAGAGAGAATAACATATGTTGTATATGTTGTACAGAAGTTGTTATTGTTGAAACATTTTTTATGAGTGTATACCGGTAAAATTGTTTTGGACGAAGATAGACAATTGGGTAGAGGAAAAGATTGGATTTAGGATTAAGTTTATAATGCAGGATATCATATTTGGGTATCAAGACACAAGTTGTTGTAAAAGGATGAGACATTTTGTAAATCACATAATATTGATTTGGAAAATGTGTGTTAGTATGTGTGGAAAAACATCTTGTACTGCATCAGTGTTTGTAATTTTTGAGTTTCAATAAAGTAGAATTGTAAATATATGTATTTCCATTGCAAATAGAACATGTCAATGTTTTTTTAGTGTAGTATACCTCTATGTTTGGAGTTAAACAATAAATTAAAAGAAAAAAAAAGACCAATGAAGAAGGATGCTCACCGCTTATTTACAGAAAACAGAAAACAAAGGAAAGAAAAACGAAGAAGGAAACAGTTAAAGGGGGGTTTGAAGCAGCCTGCATGCAACTGAGTTAAAAAACAAAAAAACAAAAACAAAACAAAAAAGGTTCAAATTAAAACACATTTAAAAGAGAGGGGAACAATTAAACAGGAAACAAATACCCGCAGACACAAACACAGAAAACACAGAGAAACAAAGGAACACACGAATACAGAAGAAAAAACAAAACAAACAAAACCACAATTAAACAAACAGACAAACAAAACACCAACAGACAGAATCCAGTGGTTCAGTGCGTGCGTGCCTGTGTGTGTGTGTGTGTGTGCGTGTGTGTGTGTGTATGTGTGTGCGTGTGTGTATGTGTGTGTGTGTGTGTGTGTGTGTGAGTGTGTGCGTGTGTGTATATATTTGTGTGTGTGTGTGTGTGTGTGTGTGTGTGTGTGTGTGTATGTGTGTGTGTGTGTGTTTGTGCTTGTGGATGTGTGTGCGTGTAGGGGGGTTAAGACAAAAACACAACTTACCTTGCACATTGTTTTCTTCTGCGGTAGCATGCAAGGCCAAGGATAATGACAACAAACAAAGGCACCAACCATAGGATTGTTAAATCATTTTTGTTGGATCCTGTATCTGTAAAAGAAACACAAACTGCAACGATTTCCTTGCTGGAAATGAAATACAGTCTCGCAACGGAATGTGTTCAACCATTGGCTATGCAACAGATGTACGTGCAATTCAAATATGTTCACACACACAAACGTAGAAACACATTTGAGACATGTGATAATGTTTGATCATATTATTATTGTTTTGCATGATCCGAATCGATTATTTCCAAGACAGATGGATCAAACGCTTAAATATTCACGTATATGTACTAACAAGCGTATTTGCAATTTGTTTCACAATACTTCCGGAAACACGTGTGTTGTTTCATGCATTTATGCCAGTTTTTTTGCCCCATGTGCATGCAGTTTCTTACCTAGAGTCTCAAGAACTGTAAAACGGCAATTCACAGGAGGATACGAAGTGTTGTTGAAGGCAATGCGCAGCACGTATAAGCCCTGTAGGTCCCGTGTGGCGTTTTGAGAGATGATGATAAGTTGATCATGGACTAGGCCTTTTGACTGGAATCTCGATTTTTGGACCTCGCACTTTGTACTGGGATTATCGTCGTGTCGATAGCACTGTATCAGATCTGTTGTAACAAGAAGTGCAACCATCAGGATCTAGGTACAACATTCCAATGTGTTAATACTTGGGAATGCTTGACCAGAGATTCAGCAGATTCATATCCCGTTTACCTTTGGTAACTACAGTCACAACGTGTTAGTGTTGTTTCAGACTGTGTACCAGTTGTCAGTATGCATGTTGGCACTGCTGTGCTTCTTATAACGTATATGTTCTTGGCTGATAGTATACTTAACTTGCTTCAACATTCAGATATGTCTAATTGATTTGAACCCACTTGAAGCAATACCTTAAACTTGTGATTTATAAATATGAAAGTGTACTATGTGTGTTGTTGTTACTTTCTAAACATATAGGATTTTCAAATCTGGTTGCATTTACAAGTTGAAGACATAATGATATATTTTGGACGCACTTTGCATTGCATATTTTCAAAACGAATAAGGTTCTTCACATTAATATGAATCATTTTTGTAGACATTTTTGAGTTGTTAAATGATGTACCTCATTTGGTTCAAAACACTTCTGGTGTGCATCTGATATAATCCGAATATCAGACTTATTGGATACCATGTTTATTGGACACAAGATGTACAGTCAAACCATCTTATAAGAAAATCGCGACTTTTTATTTCCCTGCCAAATGCCTTCTTTCTTCCACCTAACAGTCTTCGGATCAGAAACAACTCCTTATACTTTATAAGAAAGCACCAGTTATAAGAAAGGAGTTTTTATCTCCCTTGACACAATTTCCTCGGATATGTTAAATAAACTCAATATATATTTACAGTTTGTTCAATGCTCGCACCAAATGTGATCCAGACTGACTGGAATGGCTAGACATGCAGGCATATGCATGGACATTTGGTGTGTTCACATTTCTCCTTTGTATGTTGTTAAATTACTGTGCAGAATAATTGCAACACTTGAACTTTAAGCAAGTGTTCATTTTAAGTGCCTGTAAATGCATCCTCAGACGCAAAGCGCAATCCTTTGTTGTCCATGCTGTTGAAGGTCAACCAGCAAGAAAAAAGAGAACCATTGCCGATGACTTTCATATTAAAGGCCCACCCCGCCTCACTGTGTGCGTGTGTGTGTGCGTGTGTGTGTGTGTGTGTGTGTGTGTGTGTGTGTGTGTGTGTGTATGTGTGTGTGTGTTATCAAAGGGAGTGTGGGGTGAGTATCCTTAAAAAGGGAGGGGCTTTGCTGGCTGGTTTGAGTACGTGTGTATGCATGCATCGGTGCTTATCGGGTGGGAGGAGTGGGGTGGCGGGGGAAATGGGGAGGGTGCTTCGCTGGCTGCTTATGCATATACGACTATATATGCCAAAGTACTTGCCTTCCCAGTGCGTACATGTACGGGTTTGTTTGCTCGTCTCCGTGCGTGCGTGATTCTTTGTTTTACATGAGCAACTTAGCCTCCCGTTGGATTTTTTTTCTCAATCTCTCGATTCACGACTTGCAGGACCGCGTGACCCAGCATAATTGACAGACCTAAGGTAAAGGCCATACGGTTTGCGGGGGGATTTGTGGGGAGAACCAGAATATCAGGTTAGAAAACACGTGGGAAAAACACGTGGAACTTTACACATGGCTTGCTTTGTAAGACTGATCAGCACACATAACCCTTGTACACCGTGACCCAGTTGCAGCCACTCACTTTGCAAAAGTATTTTCTCAGTGAAATGTCCTCGCATATAATTGTTACATGCTTAAACGCATGGGAAACATGTTTCACCATTTCCGATTATGTTTGCCGCAGAGACAGCGACATACTCCCAGTCACTCAGTATAGCTTGGGGAAAAAAAGAGAAGCGATTACGTCCCTTTCTTTAAAATATATGACTTAATGATACATTTGACGCGACCGCGACGACAATTTTCCTAATTCTTGTCCAAAAGTGTTTTTTCCACGCGTTTTCTAACAGGAGGTTTGAGGCCCCACACACATATGGACAAGCTAAGACTTATATATAATGGCGGACACGATGTGCTATGTCCCAAACACCACCACAAGTTTCTCCTCGTTGAGACAATAAAGTGTTCTATGTCTATGTCTAAATAACACATTACAATACACATGTTAATTTGCACGCACATACTTATCCCAACGACATAACATTGCAAACATAAACATTTGTTATCACAAACAGATTCGGCCGGGATTCGAACCCTCGACCTTCGGCCTCCTAATCGGAAGGTCGAGGGTTCGAATCCCGGCCGCGGCCGCATGGTGGGTTAAATGTGGAGATTTTTCCGATCTCTCAGGTCAACTTATGTGCAGACCTGCTTGTGGCTTATCCCCTTTCGTGTGTACACGCAAGCACAAGACCAAAGGCGCACGGAAAAGATCCTGTAATCCATGTCATAGTTCGGTGGGTTATAGAAACACGAAAATACCCAGCATGCTTCCTCCGAAAGCGGCGTATGGCTGCCTAAATGGCGGGGTAAACACGGTCATACACGTAAAATTCCACTCGTGCAAAAACACGAGTGTACGTGGGAGTTTCAGCTCCCGAACGCAGAATAATAATAATAATAATGATACTAATAATAATAATAATATAATAATAATAATAATAATAATAATAATAAGAAGAAGAAGAAGAAGAAGAAGAAGAAGAAGAAGAAGAAGAAGAAGAAGAAGAAGAAGAAGAAGAAGAAGAAGAAGAAGAAGATTCATGTACCTGCCTGCGGGCCTATAATGCAATGCATTTAAATCAAATATGATGACATTTGTTTTTCGTCGGATAAGATGGTGAAGTAAATGGTGAAGCCGTTCCCACGCTCAGATTACTAAAATTCGCGTGCAATACATAATAACATAGCCTCCGTGAACTGTAATCAAAGCAATATCCCATTGTGTTTGATATTACATGCCTGTGCCACAACACTGAAAAGTACATGTGCGTGCTATGTTTTGCTGATGAGTATACTTAGGTGTCTACTCCCTCAACATATGGTCGCTTTTTTCACTAGTTACAACTATGCAAGACAGACATAATATAAGGTGTTTG
>NC_090252.1:46596957-46601957 GCF_037325665.1 Littorina saxatilis
CTCTGGGCAGTAGCTGCTCAAACGAAAGCTGCAAAAGATAGAGAAGCAATGCTTATGTTAACAAATCAAGTATGTTAACAAATCAAGTATTTGTTTCGTTATCTAGGTAAAACACACACATTATTTCTTCTTACCTTTAAAAAACAAGCATATGTGGTGACTAAGATTTCAGTTATAATATGAATAATTACTATTTGTCAAACTTATTGTGCGTTTAGAACTGTCGCAATAACAATACATGGGCAAAGGCTGATTTTTGTGCAGAGCATCATTACATAGACAATACAAAGGTCATATCCAAGCAATCACGTGTGTGGTGTAAACATTCAGGAATTGATGTAACAGTGACACAGAAACATGCGACACACGAACCGACAAAACGTAGACTACATGCAAACTACTCTGAGTCGAGTGCAACTGAGTGTGAACTTAAGTATTGTATATATGCCATATACTGCTGCAATCGGATGAAAAGTGTTACGTGAACGATTACCGGGTATTACATAGACCATGTCTGACAGCGTACATATTTTGCAAGCGCTGTGTTGATGTAAATGCCTTGTGAATAGAAAGAAACAGCAACGTTTTGAACTAATGAAATCATGGATTTTCATGAATTTGCTTTCTTTGAACACAGTGTTTTCTCATATATTGTGTCTTATGAACGTATTTTACCTGAATTGGATTTGTTTGGAAGTAAACCAGCCTCTTTTTCAGGTTAGGCATATAGTCAAGCAAATTATCACTTACACTTGTTGACTTACGTTGGCATGATACCAGACGAAGCAAGAAACGGCACACTTCCAAACCTATAAGGTACACCAAGAAGAAGAAACAGGAACAGTTTCTCAGAAACGACAGAAAGTGGCTAAGATATGTGGTGACCCGTCTCATTTATAGCAACCGTGCATATGAGGCTCCATATGCTTGGCGCTGGTGGACAATATTCACTTTTTTGGCCAAAA
Source organism: Littorina saxatilis (assembly GCF_037325665.1). NCBI lineage: Eukaryota > Metazoa > Mollusca > Gastropoda > Littorinimorpha > Littorinidae > Littorina > Littorina saxatilis. The sequence goes on from NC_090252.1 coordinate 46,597,923, forward strand.
ACGCAAGTTTTGGCCAAAAAAGACAAAGATTTGGCCAAAAAACCCACACATTTGGCCAAATAAAATAGATTGTGGGGCAATACTTTATATGTAAACGTTTTGGCCAAAACTGTTTTTGTTAGCTAAAACGGGAGATTTGGTCAAACTTCTGCCATAAAAAGATTTGGCCAAAAAAAGATTTGGCCAAATCTTTTGTATTTGCTGGCGCTGGTGGACAATATTCACTTTTTTGGCCAAAAACGCCGGTTTTGGCGTTTTTGCTTTTTTGGCCAAAACTATACTTTTTTTGCCAAAACTTTGCTTTTTTGGCCAAAACTAGGCGTTTTTGGCCAAATCTGGCGTTTTTGGCCAAAACTATACTTTTTGGCCAAAACTATACTTTTTTGGCCAAAACTATACTTTTTTGGCCAAAACTATACCTTTTTGGCCAAAACTTTGCTTTTTTTGCCAAAACTTTATTTTTTGGCCAAAACTTGATTTTTTGGCCAAAAAAGTGTGTGTTTGGCCAAAAAAGTGAATATTGTCCACCAGCGCCAAGCATATGGCGCTGGTGGACAATATTCACTTTTTTGGCCAAAACTTTGCTTTTTTGGCCCAAAAAGTGTGTTTTTGGCCCAAAAAGTGTGTTTTTGGCCAAAAAAGTGTGTTTTTGGCCAAAAAAGTGTGTTTTTGGCCAAAAAAGTGAATATTGTCCACCAGCGCCAAGCAAATGGCGCTGGAGAACAATATTCACTTTTTTGGCCAAAACTTTGCTTTTTTGGCCAAAAGTGGCGTTTTGGGCCAAAACTGGCGGTTTTGGCCAAAACTATACTTTTTTTGGCCAAAACTATACTTTTTTGGCCAAAACTTTGCTTTTTTGGCCAAAAATTTGCTTTTTTGGCCAAAACTGGCCGTTTTTGGCAAAAAAGTGTGTTTTTTTCGCCAAAAAAGTGAATATTGTCCACCAGCGCCAAGCATAGCTCCCAAACATACTTTTTTCCTTTGCTTTGAATAGTATCCAACATTTTGCTGAAGTAATAGCGACAGAACTTCTGTTCTACTCATCAGTCTGCTCAAAATAACAACATGTATGACCGTATATACAAGGTAACTGTTGTCATACAAAAACGCCTCCACCGCGTTTGGGTGTGTTTGGAACATTTCTCTGAGTCATAAGAGAAAATCTAAATATGTCTGCACTGTTTTCTGCTTCAGACAACATAATGCTTGTAAGGTTAACATGGTGTTGCTTCATAGTAGTTTAATGATTCTTACTTTCATCAACACACTTACTGTTTTCTTGCAGACCGACAAATTGTCCGTCAATGTTTTCACTTGATGCTGAATTGTGACCGTCCACCAGGGAATGAGTCGGATGTCACATCGCGCGGTTCTGCTCTAGGCCTAATATACGTCCGGGAGGTGTCAGGTAACAGTGTGAGGGTCACCTTAATCACAGGCTTATAACTCAAAAAGTTTTGGCTCGTTTCTATAGAGATTACACAATGTTCTATCTATAACTCACGATGGGAATACCGAGAGACTTTCTTTGTTTAGTGGGGCACTTACGGGGGTCGAGGCTTGCCGAGACTGACCCCCTCAGTGCCCCACTAAACAAAGAAAGTCGTGAGGGATTCCCAACGTGAGTTATAATAGAACATTGTGTAATTTATTTAGTACACTTTTAATGCGGTAAGACGTGTGTTGTTATGTTTTTGGACTCATCACTGCGTCTATTTACATCCCATACAGGGCCTCGACGCCTGAACGGAAGTCTGCGTTTCAATGGGTGTATTTGTGAACACGCCAGCCAAGGACGACTGCCAAAGGAATAGGCTTGCGTAAACATGCCAATATCAAAGTAGTCACACCCCATACTTTCACCATTCTGAACAAACATTCTTACAACCAGAAGTCCAAGCACATGATTTGCGGTTCAGTCCACGTAGAGTGACATAATATTCAAATAGAACATTTCAAAGAAAAGCAAGTTAAATTCAAATAGTGAATAATAAACAAAAGTTATGACGCAAAACAGGAAAAACGAATGATGCAACATTCGGATACTGATACAAAAGGTTTATGGGCCAGGGGATTACTTCCCTTGACCTACATTTTGTGCATCCGAACATAAAAGTAGTCCGATTTTTGATGTCATGCTTCTCAGCTTCTGTTGTAATCTGTGCTGGCACCTATATTGAGTTCACACTGAAACACTCTGGAGAATCAACACATCGGCCAAACCAGAGATCTGAAGGAGTATCTCTGGCCAAACGATGACGTGTTTTGGAAACAAATGTTGCAATTTGTTTCGAACATTTGACGTCACGAGTTCCATAGTCGGTCTCCTGGCAAATGTGTGTTGCGTGGTTCACAACTAGAGATCGTTTACGGTGGCCTGGCGTAAAATAAAAAGAAATGTTCTTGTAGCACGTACCGGTACTCATAAGGATACAGAAAGTAAGTGCTTGCTGTAGGAATTGTCGTTATCGTTCATTCTTTATTGTTCACAATCATTAATTGCTTGTAGATCTCACAAGCAGAAACACTCTGCAGCCAACAGATATGTCACAGCGTTCAAGGTTTCGTTTCTTTGGTGCATTTTAGTTGTAAGTGGACGAACTTTAAGCAATATCATGAATATGGCCTTTTGTCCAGATCCATGAAGATAAATATAGGTGTTATGACATTATTCCAATGTTACTGGACTGGAGATTTTGTTCCGAACCGGTGAAAAATCTCATGTTCACTGGAGCGCCATTGTTGTTTACAAAACAAGCGTTGACGGTATTTGGAGATTCGTGCGCAGCTAAAATTAGACCGTACAGTGAATTTTGACGAGTTTTTACCACGAGTGCGCATGCTCAGATATTTACACAACGTTTTTAGCTCTTCAAAGCGCATGCTCATATATTTACACAATGGTTTCCTGGGTTTTTCCACAGCTTTACAGCACCTTTTACCATATATGGAAATTAAAATTGACGCACTTGGCCATATAAGGAACATAAATTGCAATCAAAGAGTGTACTAAAAAACGGATTTCACCACTGGATAGAGCATAAACAACTCGTTAGAAAAATGTAAAAATATAAAATCATGCAAAGGTGACATGCGACTCATTCCGTGGTGGAGGGTCACAATTTGACCAATCTGAATGAATAAACAACATTGTTGTGTTCAGTAAGCAAAACCAAGCCCACACACACGCAAACACACACACACACACACACACACACACACACACACACACACGCACACACACACACACACACACACACACACACATATTTTGTGTATGTTAAGAATTTGTTAAATACAGTTACTGGTAAATGGGAATTGTTTTGTTTTACTTGTAGCGGCCGTTCACGAAACCAAAATGGCATTGTTCATACAATACCTAAAACTACCGTCGAAGCGGCCTGGTTTTAATTGACTATTGCGGTTTTATATTGTTTTTCTTCTGGTTTCCTCTTTCTTTTCTTAATATATATTTGCCTTTGATAAACCAGACTTACCCTTTTTAGCCTTTGTCACTCGCTCACTGTATGTCTTCTGCTGTTTTATAGACTCCTTTTCCTCTGTTCTACTGAGGTTATCCTTATAATGTTTGTTCCGCAGAGATTGTGCATGGGATTAAATTAACTTTCTCAAAACTATGTTTTCAAAACATACTCTATGTTCCCTTTTCATGGCCAAATAATTATTCGTTTCTTTTGGAGCGTTTAAGAATAACGTCACAACCCCGTGTTGTGCCTTAAGTAGACGCCCATAACGTTTTTGTAAGGACATTCAAACACAAGTTGAGCTGCCTGCCTTCTTTAGCTTTGGGATTTGGGGAAATTAGGTTGATTAACCATGGACTTGTGTAATGTGTATTAGATAAAAAAAAAATTACCCCAACAAACACATCTTTTCATCATAAGATGCGCCTCTTCTTCAACAAATGATGATGTTAAAACACATATAGCATGCTGGACTTGCAGTCCTTTGTCTTTTTACAGCAGTGATCTTCACACGGACGTTGTAAATCCTCAGTGTGTCGGTGGGTAGGTA
>NC_090252.1:46606957-46611957 GCF_037325665.1 Littorina saxatilis
GTTGTTTTCGTAGTTTGTTTATGTTTATAATTGAACTTATCAAAGCATAGCATTAAATAATAAAATGTCACTTACACTGAACGTCAAAGAAAATCTCCGTTGTTGAGCTCTGGTCACTGGTTTTCCAGAGCCATGGTCCACTTTCTTCTCTGGTCATTGTCCTTCCAAAAACAATGCCACCTCCTTCTGCTTCCCCTCTGCAGCGACACGCTTCTTTGAGAAAGGATGTGCATTTTCCGTTCATCAGTTGGATTATGCAGACATCTTCAGATGCGTGACTTGGAGTTTGGGAGACATAGATCTCGACATTCGTTCTTTGAAGGGTGCACTTGCTGGTGTCAAGGCTAAACGGCAGAGAGATGTCTGAGTTTTCATCCACGGTGACATTCAAGTTTGGAGAAATAGTTGGAAAGCTGAACTTTGCACCTGCCACAAACACAAGTCAGAAAAAAAATAGAGCACTTACTATAACTAGTTAAAAGTGTGTATGTGAGTGTGTGTGTGTGTGTGTGTGTGTGTGTGTGTGTGTGTGTGTGTGTGTGTGTGTGTGTGTGCGTGCGTGTGTGTGTGTGTGTGTGTGTGTTTGTGTGTGTGTGTGTGTGTGTGTGTACTAGTTTGTTTGTGCGATTCTACTTACAGCTATTGGTAGCAGTAGCAAACTTCAAAACACATATGACAGCTAAGAAAAGTAAAGTTCTTTGCAGAGGTTTATCCATGGCCTTGCTTCGTGTACTCTTCCGTTTCTTGAAATGAAGCTAATGATTTGTAAACCTTTTAAGTTTCTTTGAAGAACACACGTACTGTCTTTTTTGATGTTGCGGGCTGCTCCCTCTATTGACTAAAACGAAAACAGAGAACAATACTAAATTCTGTTTGGGTGATATTGTTCTTCTTTAGTTTCCTGTAAATTAGATGCGCGCGCGTGTGTGTGTGTGTGTGTGTGTGTGTGTGTGTGTGCCGTGCGTGTCTGTGTGTGTGTGCACGTGTGTGTGTGTATGTCTGTGTGTGTGTGTGTGTGTGTGTGTGTGTGTGTGTGTGTGTTTGTTGCACTTCGTCTTATGAATAGAGCGTCTTTATGTAAATGTATATACATTAATATTGAGTAACGTCGAGCTTACAAAATGTGTTATTTGAACAATGTCATTGCACAGCTGGTAAGTAACTGGCAGAAGTAATAATATTAGAAGTACCTACGTTTCGATAAATGGTGAAACACATTGCCAATTTGAGATGGGGTTGTCAAAATGCACACCTTGTTAAACCTTTCTTGAACAAATAAAACAACACAGATAATCTACTTAGTTCACACACATACACACACACACACACACACACACACACACACACACACACACACACACACACACACACACACACACACACACACACACACACACACACACACACACTGGAGACCATGGGTATTCAACTAAACGTGTTAGAAAATATTGTGATAATGAATATGTTTTTGTATTTACGTTTATTGTAATGAAAATCCAGGTCACTTTTAAAACAAATCAAGGGTGACAAACATAAAACCTGAATAGCAGCTTCATGCACAACACAAGAGCTGTTCCGATAAAGAAAAGCAGTCATAACAAGAGCTGTTCCGATAAAGAAAAGCAGTCATAACAAGAGCTGTTCCGATAAAGAAAAGCAGTCATAACAAGAGCTGTTCCGATAAAGAAAAGCAGTCATAACAAGAGCTGTTCCGATAAAGAAAAGCAGTCATAACAAGAGCTGTTCCGATAAAGAAAAGCAGTCATAACAAGAGCTGTTCCGATAAAGAAAAGCAGTCATAACAAGAGCTGTTTCAATAAAGAAAAGCAGTCATAACAAGAGTTTAAGTTACGTGTGTCTCATTTGCTCGTATCTGTACAATAGTATTACCTATTAATGGTGTGAAGTTGCATTAGACAGATAGCACACCACACCCACTGGCCCCATCAGTCCTGAAACAAGTGCATGTGCTTGCATACTACAATCCAATCCCTTTTTACTACGATATATTGTTTCGGGAAGACACTCTATAGACAGCTAATGGTGTGTTCTGCTAAACGAACAATACAACAGCTTGCTTAGCGATTAGTGAAGCGATAGCGGCATCAAACGCTGGCCGAGAAGAAGACACATTTGTCTTTCCCAAATGAGATTGTGGAATGCCTCATTTGTATTTTGAATGCCACTATGAATACACTTCTGCTGATGCCTTTTAGCAGACTGGGTCTAAAACACTGGCCGTGTGACTTCTATGACATAGGGAGAAATATTCGTTTTATTGGAGTCCCGTCCGTTCCTGTTCTTTATCAGACACCATAGAACAGCTTTAACAGTCGATGTCCAATCTTTAAGAAGGTCTAAACAGTAGTGAACAGTTTTGCGGAAATAAAGCCCGTGAATTGAAGTCCTCGCTGTGCTGTCTCAGGACTTCTAATATGTCGGTAGACATGCTGCTGGTTAGTCTGAAGACTCCGTGTGCAGTCCTTTTTCTTACCAACGAAAGCTTGGTTGCTGCAGAACTATAATCATAATCATACGGCGACACTGAATTTGAACATGCTATATCTAATATGTTACAGTTGACCTTACTATTTGTTTTGAGGGCATGAACGAAAACGTCCAACTTCATTTGCTTATGTCTGTCGGTCTGTCTCTCTGTTTGTCTGTCTTTCCGTATGTCTACCCCCCCCCCCCCCCCCCCCCATGTCTGCGTTTCTCTTTCTCTGCCTCTGCCTCTGTCTCCGTGTCTGTCTGTCTGTCTGTCTGTCTGTCTGTCTGTCTCTCTCTCTCTCTCTCTTTCTGCCTTTATCTGTCTGTCTGTCTCTGTCTCTGTCTCTCTCTCTGTCTCTCTCTCTGTGTCTCTCTCTCTCTGTCGGTCTGTCTTTTTTTTCTGTCGGTCTGTCTGTCTGTCAGTCTCTCTCTCTCTCTCTCTCTCTCTCTCTCTCTCTCTCTCTCTCTCTCTCTCTCTCTCTCTCTCTCTCTCTCTCTCTCTCTCTCTCTCTCTCTCTCTACGTCGAATACATCTTAATGATAGATGATGACCCAGGTATGTGATATTTATGTTCATCATGTTACAACATATGAATCAAGAAACAGATGCGACTCAAGACATAGTAGAACGTAGTACACAGTGCGAAGATATCTAATACCGAAACACGTTGTGACGTCACAGAACATAAAGTTTAAGAAAACAGCTCACGGATATCGATTGCCTCCAACAAACGTGTCCATGCATGATCACATTGCGAAGAGGGGGGGTGGGGGTGGTAGCAGAATTGGTTCGGCATTGAACTTATGATCATCTGGTTACAGTTCGAATCCAAGTCGGGACAGGCATGGTTCAATTTCATCTGAAGACTTAGAGACGGTATATCTACCAACCCCGTGGCCACCGTAAAAAAGTGTTGTTGCCGGAAGTTTGAGGGCAGTGGCAAATGCAGCTCCATACGCAGGGTTCTTCGATCAACGTGCCGATGAAATAGGCTGATGTGTGTGCACGTATTATGTAAAACAAAAAAAGAGAAAAAGGCGCCAGTTTCTTGATATTAATGATACCGATCAGACTGGATAATCAGCTGATTTGTGTGATTTTTCTGTAAGTACAGACATACCGGAAGGTATTGTTTTCATGTTCTGCTATGCTCTAAACGTCACGTGAACGGTAGGCCTAAAACCAAAAAATATTAATACTCCTTTACTCTGTGTTTGAAAGTCCAATCAACCTCAGATAGCGAGAAGAGAGTCAGAAGTCAATTAATGCAACTGGCACCGTTATTGTTGATGATCAAAGACATGGGGATGTTGCTATAGATTTTCTTTTCAATTTGACACTATTAATTAAGTGACATGGCAACACTGTACGCTTACTGTCATAATATATCCTGGCATCAACTAGGCTCGAGAACTGCTGAAGCAGCAGTGTTGGCCAGGTAGTTTCTACTTAGCGCATCCTGGGCACCCTCAAAGTCGCATTCAGGACGTGAATGGCACTCTGCTATGTGGTCCCAGCCTTCCCATTGGAACCATAGCACTTCCACTCTGGATAAAAACCAGATACATGACTCGGAAATCGAACCGACGACCTCCCGTTCCGCAGTCCGATGCGCTAACCACCACAGGGGTCGGTACACAATCTGTCTGGCTTATGTAGTTGTTTGTATATACATACATATTCCACCACTGGACGATTCTTAAACAAAGGGTCAACGTGTGTGATCCTGTGATTATTTTTCGTTTTGATTGACAGATACACTGCGCTGTCATCGGAAGAAACCAAACGCTCCACTACTGACAATGCGAGGTTCTCAACGCTAGTCGCTTTCAGTCAAATGGTCTAGTTGGGCATGAGTTAAACCTGTCTATCCTGAATGCTTCTGCAGAACAGAGCGGTGAATACGTCCTGCGAGTTTCTGTAAACGGTGCCCAAGACCCGCGGACAACATGTAATGTTGAGGTTTTAGAAGGGAAAGGTAAGTCCAGATGACTGAGGCATGCATTGTGAACAGAAAGGAAAACATGAAGCTGACTAGCAAGCTTAAGAGCTAGCAAATAAACAAGCAAGCATACTAGCAAAGGAAACCTCCATCAGCGCCACAACAACACCTATTATAACGCAATCAACTGTTTACCTGCACTGTTGATCATCACTCGCCTTTCACTGTGTCACTTTCTCGGTGTGCCATGCATGCAACCAAACGGAAAAAAATGCAACCCACATTGTCCATAGTTATTATTTTGAAACTAACCGTGATCGTTGTTATGATTAGTGGCGAAATGCGGTGGGCAGCAAAATGAAGTACTGACAAGGCTCGATCTATGCATTGCATTTTACATATGTACAGTACAGTGTATCTACTATCAGCGCTAGATATAATGCATACACGTTTATTGTGTGTCGACCACTCCTTATTTGCTATGTTTAAAGTTAAAGGTGAGCCTACATTGAAAAGCCCAGATTCATTTAGGTTTGTCAGCAATGCTTTGGAAATATATCCATTAAT
>NC_090252.1:46619457-46630652 GCF_037325665.1 Littorina saxatilis
CTCATTGTCAATTTCCAACTACTGTATGAGCTATGCAATCCCAACTTGCACAATGACAAGTCTTAGAGCATTTAAAACAAAAGGCATTGCTATAAACCTACATACCTCGGAAATATCATGACAGCTCTGTGCATGTTTAAAAAAGTGTTGACAAAGTTAACGTTCGACATTGATTTGATCTTTGAGAGTAAATGTTTTCAATCGCTGTGAGCTGTGACTGTTCAACGTGTCACATAAACAGCCTAATTGGCATTTACTTTGATAATCTAAGTTGCACCTTAAGCTCCAGCCCATTTACTACTTGGATTTGTCAGATATGAACATTGTATTTTGTTACCCAGCCTGTTATAAATGAAAACTTGTGAAAATATTGACAAACAAATGTGATCAGGCACTTACTCCTTATTCCATATGAAACAGCATGCGTCTGCTCTGCCCTTCTCAAAGTAGCATTTGCATTTTCCGCTCCCGTAAAAAGTCAAGTCATTTAATCATACACCCAATACCTGATTTCTCAACTCACACACTGTTGTCTAGCAATAATATTAGTTATCCATAACATGCTGACCGTTATCCCTGGTTTGTCAAATGAGTCACTTGATGCATCAACATGGTAATTAACTATACTTATACTTACAAAGCCAACACGTGTTAATAACAGAATTGTTAATGCAATATTTGTGCTAAACAGTCACACCAGTTAATTCATGAACATATATGAATGATTTATTTTGCTTCATGTCTCTCTGTTTTGTTGAGGTGGTTGAGTGCATTGCGTAGCTGCTGGTGTTTATACAACTATGTCATCTGATGTATGTTGTAGTTGAGGATGTATTTGATGAGGCACCAGCCATCCCCTGTACATACCCATACATGTATCTATTGTGCGTGTGTGTGTGTGTGTGTGTGTGTGTGCGTGTGTGTGTGTGTGTGTGTGTGTGTGTGTGTGTGTGCATGTGTGTGTGTGTGTGTGTGTGAGTGTGTGTGTGAGTGTGTGTTTGTGAGAGAAGGAGTGAAAGTCAGAGTGTGTGTGTGAGAGTGGGTGAGAGAGAGAGAGAGAGAGAGAGAGAGAGAGAGAGAGAGAGAGAGAGAGAGAGAGAGAGAGAGAGAGAGAGAGAGAGAGAGAGAGAGAGAGAGAGAGAGAGAGAGAGAGAGAGAGAGAGAGAGAGAGAGAGAGAGAGAGGCTGTCATTTTTGATATGATTATGTACCGGTTGTAACGGGTCAGTTCGCCTAAACAATACACTTTCTGAGTTCTGAGTTCTGAGTTCTGATGAACATATGAATAGCATTGAAGTATTTTCTTCATGAAAGGTCGATCAGATCTCAGAACTCCCTTTGGTAATTGCAACTGAAATATCGTACTTGATTCTCTTTCTGGCTATGAACAATAACCCGAGAGCACAGCAAAGGACCAGAATGCTTGGGGTGATTGCCGCGATCAATGTGACGTTGGAGACGGCTCCGCCATGTTGAGTTGTACCACCTGCCACAGGGTGCAATTAAATGTAAGTTTGAGTCGTCAGTATTTTAAGAACAATTTCAACATGTTGTCAATTTAAAAAAAAAAGAGATACATGTGACAGGAACAAAGCGAAATTACTGGTTAATATTGTGGCCTGTTGATTACAACTGACATATTTATACTTTCACTTACAATATTGTATGCAGGTTTCAGTCGTTAAACATTTCCAGAATACCTACGTTTGTTGCTAATATTGTTCTTGTGTACGCACTCACAAAGACACACACACACACACACAAACACACACACACGCACGCACGCACGCACGCACGCACGTACGCACGCACGCACGCACGCACACACACACACACACACACACACACACACACACACACACACACACATAGTTGTTTCCTACCTGTTGTTCCCAGAAATTCTAAATTGCAGCTTACAGCATATTGGGTGTTGTTGAAAGCTACACGCAGCACATATAAGCCTTGCAGGTCCCGTGTTGTGTTTTTGATGACAAGTGAGAGTTGGTCATCGACTAAGCCGTCTGACTGGAACCTAGGGTTGTAGATGGTACATACTGGTTGTGACTGTGTTTCGTTCCGAAAACAGTCTAGTATGTCTGTTAAAATAAAAGTGCAGACAATAAAGATTGGGATATAACACGAAATATGACTCCGAGTTGTGATTATGGGTTGCTTGCTGTTCTTGTAATTGCGTTAACGTTAAGTAAAGTCGTGCATGAGTACAACACTTACGTTTGGACATTGTAAATGCAACCCACACACGATCAAAGAACCCTTTCAAAATCCAAAGCATATTATTATTCACAAACTCGGCAAGTAATGTTTATGAACATTATGTATTTGATAATGTTGGCAGACATAGTACCTACCCGATATAGTAGTTCGAAACATGATATTTGTCTTCGGAGTATTGTAAACATAACTTGTAACCTGAAATGTTATATTCATGTGTGACGTTATTTGTACTGCAAAAGAACGTTTTTATTCTTGCATACCACTTTGTATTATATTGACAAGTGCATAAGATGGATATGAATCCAGACAACACAATAGTGAAAGAGGAGATTTAAAACAAAACATTACTAATCCCTTTATAGAAACCCCTTTAACATAACTTTCTTAAGCTGTTCGAACGCATGTGTTTTACCTGGTCCATCCCCTAAAGTAATCCTCATGAATAGTAATCCCGATGTTGAACTGATGCTACTGTTGAACCTGATGACAGCTGTATCACCTGCGTGTATCTGGGTACAGGTGAATCCTGTCACTAGACCTGACACAAAACAAAGAATACTCGGCTAAAGGAGTAAAAACACATAGTATCTGTCACTCTGGTATACAAAGTTCAATTCGTCTTGTTTCTGTTTAACTGTTACTCATTCACAAACAGCAGAATACAATGAGAACATGCAATAAACCTGTTATTTCAGTTCAATTAATTTCAGTTCATTTTCCTTTATCAGCATATTGATGGGGAATTCAAATCGCTACCTCCCAATTGAAAGTTAGCAGCACCAAGATTCGCGCTACTAAGGTCTTTGCGTGTTTAGTGTAATCAGCCACCCGCACGTATGGGCTATTATGGTCTTGTATATACGTACATGTTTAACATGTAGTTTTGTCATCTCTGTTTAGACAGAGATAATGCATTTGTATTTGAACAGACGTTGAAGGTCATGAAAGACATCTGCAAATATAAAGCCTACTGTCGTCCTTTATCCATGTGTGATAGCAAAGATGTTAAAACAAATGTAGGATAAAGCAGCAGTATATGTGGTATATATTTCTATCATAGTAAGTGTAAACAGTTCCCTTAGAAGATACATTTTAAGCACCGTTGGTTTTTTTATGGTCATAGTGTGTGCGAATATAAACAAAAGCGGAAACAGATCAGGAAAAACGAGTAAAACTGTCCATATTTACATATGCATTATTCCGACATATATGTGGGTTAACCACACAGGGACAGACAGTAGCATGCACGGCTAAGCTTATAGTGAAAGATCTCAGTTTACCTTCTTTGCTATTTGAAGACGCAGAGATCCGGACCATATGCATAAGTACCGCCAGTATAATGCTTCGTATCATCTTGACCTGCATAAGTTAAAACCACACACAAGCACACAAAATCACACACACACACACACACACACACACACACACACACACACACACACATACACAAACACACACACACACACACACACACACGCACACATACACACACACATACACACACACACACGCATACACACACACACATACACACACACACAATGCCTATACACGCACGAACGCATGTACACAGGCATATGTTCACAACAACAACAAAAACAACAACAACAACAACAACAACAACAACAACAACAACAACACCAACACGTTTTGAAAATAAAGAAAACAGCCTGAAAGCATTCTTGGTATATATTTCAACAAACGATTTACTTCTTTGTAGACAACAAAAACAAAGACTAACTAAATGAACAGCAACAGGGACATTATCGTCTCCATTTCCCTTCAAAGCGTTATGTATCTATACATAATTGCAAGTTACATGTTGTACTCGGTACCTCTTAGTATTCAACTGTGTATATTGTTGTATTTCAGTGTTGTTATGAAACAGCTTGCAACATGAATATCAGTGGTATGTTCGGCTTGAGTTCTATTTATGCTGTCTTCTGTCTACTCAAGCCTGTATGTCTACTCCACATCCATTGACTCCCAAACCCCGCGACCTACCGGCCTACATTCGTTAAAACAAGTGAAACTATACCCGTTAACAGCTACACGGACACATTTACCAAGTAGAAGTGGACCGGCGTGAAGCGCTTTTCTGTTGTACAGGATAGTTGGCCCCGATATACAGGAAGCATACAGTATAACGTACTTACGAACTACACGCTAAATAAGCTATATTCATCAAGGAAAAACCTACCTGTGCCTCACAAGATGTACTATTCTGCAAGCTACGTACCGTGTTAGTGATTTACCTTGATTTAGATCCCCTAACACACCTTACGTTGAACACAGCTGATCGCCGAAGCGAAAAGAAAAAGGAGTGGTAAAATAATGCCCCAACACGGTTCAAGGTACCCGCGTGTGACACACATATCCCCAGTAAGAAAGCAACCCGGATTAACGTTAGTATTAACTTAGCAAGAGGGTAACTTTACATGACGATGAATATAAAATACCAAATGCGAATGGAATGTACGTGTTACACACCAACTCCACACAACATGCACCTTAACTTATTGTTAATGAATCTTATTCAAGCTGTAATTACAAAGTCACTGAATATTTTACTGTTTCAAAAAACAAACGTTCGAGTATCACTCCTGGTTAAAAGGTGAGAGCAATCCTGCAGTGAAGAATTATGTGACAACTGTAATTTAAGCCCCTCGTGTACTGTTAACTCTTGGATATGTGACAACTATACTTGTGACCTCTTAAATTGCATAGCATCGTCTCGTAGTGGTTTCATTGACTAACAGACATCTTGTTGTGGCGGCTATATCCCTTTATAGTATAATCATATACGTACGACCTTTGCCAGTCGTTGCCTATTTTGTCTTATGTACTATTGAACATAAACCTTGATACATCTTTCTAATCTCAAAACCTTCGTAGTGTCGCGGTTTTGGGTCTCAATGCGGCGGTAAATAAGCTCAAGTTCTAAAGTAAAGCAATCAACCTTCTTTTTTTTAAACTAGGGATTTGTTAAAGTGTTTGTGGCTGAGCAATCTGTACCGTAGGCCCAACTACGGGATTGCATTCATGCGCACAATAATTAATAAGTGTGTTCATTATCTAAACAAAAATAAAAGTTAAATGTTAAAGACAGAATCAAACAATAGTGTATATATAAGGCATGCTATTCTAAAAATGTACGCATAAAAATAAGGTTCACATGTCTCGCGGAAACCAGCGTCTTGGTCTTCGGGTTTCGGCTAGCTAGCCACAATATTCTCGGTGATGGTTGATCTTAAGTTTTCATTGTTGACCTTTTAGCTTCAGGCCAACATTTATTTCATATTGCTTTATTTGACTTGTTTAAAACGCCTGCAGTCTATGCATCCAAACACTGCTCACTACCAGGACTTGGTAATTATCTAGACGCGTAAAATTCAGCAGTCTCTGTCCACTCACTCAGAATTGTGCATACAGCATCACAGAAAGACCGGCACGGTTGGCCTAGTGGTAAGGCGTCCGCCCTGTGATCGGGAGGTCGTGGGTTCGAACCCCGGCCGGGTCATACCTAAGACTTTAAAATTGGCAATCTAGTGGCTGCTCCGCCTGGCGTCTGGCATTATGGGGTTAGTGCTAGGACTGGTTGGTCCGGTGTCAGAATAATGTGACTGGGTGAGACATGAAGCCTGTGCTGCGACTTCTGTCTTGTGTGTGGCGCACGTTATATGTCAAAGCAGCACCGCCCTGATATGGCCCTTCGTGGTCGGCTGGGCGTTAAGCAAACAAATAAACAAACAAACAAATCACAGAAAGTTATTGGTAGAAGCGCTATGCAATAATCTGGCATACCTTTTGAGCGTGTTTCATCGAAGTGTTTTTATTTTCTGTGCATACAGTTTGTGTTCTCATCCAAGGCTATGGAGCTTAACTGTGTATTCAATGTATCGCGACCTTCATCTTAACGTTCTTCCTCTTCATTCTGCGCCGACTTGAGGTCTAGTCTCAGGTAGCTGCGAAATGTTCGAGCGTGGACAGCAGGATATAGCAGGTGAACAGAAGACGTCAGTTCAAACGACGAGTTCATACCCGTAGCCGGATTCACGTACTTCTATGTAGTCTGAATTCATCGTCTCACCTGCACCAAACAAGACAGACACTTTGAGACAAAAATGGTAGGCCTGTCAATGCACTGTAAAATTGCTCTTCTGATGGTCGCACTGCCAGCCATACCCACACCCACAAACACCCATGTGCATGATATCATTGAAGTATTGTTGTACTACACGCTTGTGTGAAAATGTCAAGCAGCACACACAAACAGGACGACATGAAAATAGTGTAGCTATAATTGAACCGCTTAACAACAAAAAACAATACAGTACTCAAATCGTGGCCCTACTTAGCTTACATTATTCATTAGATTCATTAGCCATTTCAAATGCACATTCGATAACAATTCATTTGCTTTGCATCTACAGACACCTCAAGTTGTTATAAACACAACCATGTTTACATTAGAAAAACTGGTCTCACGATGCATTTTGTAACCAAGGCTATCGTTCAAAACCACACGCGTACTATCAAATAGACTCAGCAGTACATACTGCGGGCAGAAGAAAGTCTGTCGTAATGTCGCGGTGTCGGTATGCCGGGCAGCTCGTAGCTGTTTCTGACATCTCCAACCATGGGCTCCGGGCGTCGCCCTACAAACATCACGTCATATTCTCCATCACAAGGTACTTTTGGAGGCTGGCTCACCGGTTGATTCCTTTCTGAAGACAAGAACATAATCACGAAACGTATCTACTTGCCCATACACGCGCACACGTACCGATACACACTCCTACGCACGCGCACACGCACTCGCGCACACCCACAATCCCAAGCACACACACACACACACACACTCACACGCACCCACGCACGCACGCACGCACACACATACACACACACACACACAAACACACAACACGCATGCATGCACGCACGCACGCACGTACGTACGCACGCACACACGCACACACACACACGCACGCACACACACATACACACACACACACACACACACACACACACACACATACAGTTGAGCGTGTACACAGGTTTTAAGCAAATTCCCTTTGAGTTTGGGAGACATATCACAGACAACATACACACACATGTGAAGGGAAATACACGTTGTAATTAAAATTCAAAGCACACTTTCGTACACCACACTCACTATTTTTCTGACGTCTACGCAGAACCACGAAGACGATGATGGCAACAAGAATAAAGGCTCCAACGTTCACTCCAACAAAGACTGGACCCATATTTGAATCACTCTGTGCCTCATCACCATCGTCTTTGTCGACAACACCATCGTTGGTCTTACTGCCGCTGTCTTGTATCTCCTTCTGGACTGCATTTGTCTTGGTAACGTCGTGTTTAGCAGTAACTCCTTTGCGATCATTTACATTCGGCGTTCGCATCTCTGTGGGGCTTCTCTCTTTGAACTTTAAGGTTGTCGAGCTGGGAGACGTGGTTTGGCTTTTTCCGGGTGACTGGGCTGTTACACAGAGACAAAAACATTGTATCTGTGTTTGTACAGCTCATAAACAAAAGCAATTTTCATTTAGATATTGTTTCTAAAATGTCATCTATTTGACATGTTCAATTATTTACAAACAAACACACACAAACACTAAGAAACTAATAAAAGCATGCTCACACACAAAAAAGAACATACACATGACAAACGAATACACACACTCAAACACGCTTACACAAATAACAACAACTACAAGTACGCCAAAAACAACAACAACAACACCATCAACAATTTGATTCATTAAAGTATATCATTAAAAATACACTTCAACTCACAATTTATGTGAAAGTAGATCTCCTTTTCTGAGCTGTGGTCACTTGTTTTCCACATCCATGCCCCACTATCTTTTCTGGTCATAATCTTTGTAAAAAGGACACCACCTCCTTCGTTGTCATCTCTGCAGCGACAGACGTCTTGCAGAATCGACGTGCATTTCCCATTAACGAATTTGATTATGCAATCATCTTCATCTCGCGGCCTTGAAGAAACATAGATCGTGTAATGGTCTCCAGAGACCTTGCACTTGCTCGTGTCAAGACTAAAAGGCAGAGATACCTCTGTATTTTCAGCCACAGTGACATTTAGGCTTGAAGACATAGTGGGGAAGATGATCTGAGGACCTGCCACAAAGATGCTTAAGCATACAATATACGTTTTAAGATTGATACAGAAGTATATCACACACACACATACACACACACACACACACACACACACACACACACACACACACACACACACACACACACACACACACACACACACACACACCGACAGGCACGCACACTCACGTATGCAGGCACGTAAGCATGCGCGCACGCACACAACGCTCGCACACACACACACACACACACACACACACACACACCGACAGGCACGCACACTCACGTATGCAGGCACGTACGCATGCGCGCACGCACACAACGCTCGCGCGCACACAGACACACACACACACACCCACACACACACACCCACACACACACTGTTCCATTGCTATGTTCTGTCATGAACTTTGCTTATGTTCTTTTATTTTGAATGATGTGTTTGTGTGTCCGCATGCGGTTGGCTGCCTGCCCAAATCCAAAAACAAAGAGACTGCCAACGTTCCAAAATTCAGCATTCAAAAAACAAGTGAAATAAGTTGTTGGGACGTTGTTATTGACAAAATTACGTTACAATCACAAATATATCGACCCAACAAATAGTCACAGAAAGGTTATCATCATGGAATTTGCAGGCGAGAGGGTTAACATTCCATGAAGATAATGTTGTTGTGACTATTTTGTTTGTCTGTTTACTTAAAAGACCGTTGGGTCGATATGTTTGTGATTCTAACGTATTGTTGTCAATAGCAACGTTCCAACAACGTACGCTTTGTTTGTTGTTTGACTGCCTGCCCGTTTATGTGTGTGAGTGCATATTTGCACTGATACTTACAGTTGTTGGTAGCAGTAGAACACTGCAAAGCACCCACAACAGTTAACCAGAGTAATCTTCTTTGCTGAGGTCGATCCATGGTCGTTCTCATTATCCTTGCCGTTTTGAAAAATTGTTAGTTCACATGTTTCAGACCTATGCGTGGGCGAGAAAATATTCCTTCTTGGAACATCAATGCTGCTTTTCAAATTGGCCGACATACAAACAAATAACACTAATACGAGTTTAATGCGATTGTTCTTTGAACATTTGATATTTCCTGTACACAAGGGTGTTTGTGTGTGTTTTGCTTCTGATGCATAGCGTGTCCGTTAACAAATAAACTGAAGCTCAAAATTTAAACAACCCTATTGTGCAATATTATATTGATTATCTGCTTTTAATTATTCGGCTTTATCAATATCATTTATAAATAGCATACATATTTAGCTTAATGTTTACTGTGTAAACTGGAAAAAACATGGTTCACTCAAGTGTTCATGTTACGGTCATTACAACTTTTCACATGCTAAACAAGTCAGATAGTTTACGTTATGGTAAACTTGATTAAGTGACTTGGAAGGTGGTTGGAGCCGCATGTTTATCGGCAGAATTCTTAGTAATTTGTTTTCAAAACCTTAAGGTAAGGTCACACGTGTGAGTGTGCCTAAGATGCACCCGAGAGTCTGCCTTACGTTAACAAAGGCTTAATTAAGAGGGCCGTCACACACGCGACTCAATCGCGCGATATAGTTACCCTGTCACACGGGCGACTCAGTCGCGGAAAATAGCTACGACAAGTCTGCGACTCAGTCTCATGCGATTCCCTCGTAGCTTTGAGCTTTAGAACTTGTTCTATTCCTGCGACCCAGTCGTCAGTCAATCGCAGGGGCAGAGCCAATCAGAACGCGTCGTTGCGGCCTTCACGCCGTGACGTAAAATAGTGGCGGACAGTGGCGGACTGCGTCTCTTCGTCGATTCAAAACTTTTTGGAAGAACAGTTTCTTACTCAGATATAAAGGAGACGTTTTAGGCGTGTACAGCGGTCGGGAAACATTAATTGCAACTGTCTGGGAACTTTATTTCTCGCAAAGGCGTAATGCTGAAAGGTATTTTTCAGAAAAGTAGAGCGATGTTCCAACATTAGCGTCTGCTCTCGCAAAGCGCGTTTGCCGTGTTCACTGTGACACGTCACTTCCGCCCAGCTCGCGTGGAGTTATCGTTCGTCAATCGTTCGTCTATCGTTCACCGTGTGACGGGTCAATGGCCTACGATGTGATGTGCGATCGGCTTGAGACTGAATCGCGCGATTGAATCTCAACGATTGAGTTGTGTGTGTGACGTGACTGATGCTTAAGGTCAACAAGAGTGTAGGGATATGTCGGACTGTTACTCTGTCAGGTACTTTACACTGTTGAACAATAACGTGAAGAACGATCATTCGAGAATCGTTTCGGCTTATATCTAGACCAACAGCATCTCCATGGATGGGTGAGCAGGCTAAGTCTTAAAGTGTTCAAGCACACTTGGGGTATGGAACAGATGACCCTCTGTGAGTGATAATCAATTGCAAACAGACCAGCCATGCTCTCAGCGGCAGGTTTTGGAGGGATAAGCCGAAAGACTACAGAGTATCCTTTCAAATAGGAATAGTGAGAACAATAGAGCCAGGGGAGGCAACATCCACCGTTGACCGTAAACAGAGAGCTGACAGACATATTAATAGTATGTGTGCTTGCCGACACTTATTTTTTACGTCACAACATTTGTCCTGTGACTTGTTCAGTATACACTTTTTTCCTCAACATCAAGGTGTTCAATGTTGGGCAATTTGCGGAACTCTTTGTAAGATTATGTCGTTAAACTTATGTAAACACAACTTAAACCATGTCTGACTACGTTATGCACAACTTAATTTAAGCACAATCTGTTGAGTTTCAATTAAAACGAAATTCGATTTTCTAACACAAAAACACCAAATATCAGTGTTGGTTTACTTT
>NC_090252.1:46630852-46633352 GCF_037325665.1 Littorina saxatilis
CACCCTAAATGTAAAACAGACCGCAGCTGATAAATGCAACATCGCATTTACTCCGTCCCTAGATTCCTTCTACAAGGGTAAGTCAGTTTGCCATATACATTGCCTTCGTGGTTCCTGATCTCATGTGCTTTGTAGTGTTCAAGAAGTTCAGTCAATGAATTGAAGGAAGTGCCTGTTTCACTAAATACAAAGTTACCTCCCTCTTTCTTGATCATAAAGTACGCAATTTCACCAAAGTTCACTGAAAAAAAAATACACCACCTTGTATTTTATCTAAAGACTGCATTTATCAACACATTTACTACATTGAAACCTGCTTACACGAAAGCTGCACGAATAATATTTGTTGTTTCTTATGTCATAGTTTTGTTTCCTGACGGGAGACCTTAATTGGATACGAACAGACTATATTAGTGTGTTTAACTGAATCGTCTAGTAGATATCAGACCAAACCAGACCAAGTGTAGCAGAAAGTTGTTTCGGTCGGAATCGCCATATCAGCTGCTGAGACGTTAATAAGACCAAATAACCATCCTTGATTGTTCCAGAGAGAGAAAGGGCATCCAACTTAGTTTTAAGTGATGGAGAAGCATTGACATAATATCGAAATTATACTAGGCACGAAAGGAAATAGTTACATAGAAAACATAACATAGATTATGGATGTGCATCCGCTACAATCACATACACACACACACACACACATACACACACACACACATACACACACACACACACACACACACACACACACACACACACACACACACACACACACACACACACACACACACAGCTTGATTATTGTATACAAGGACACTGATGATGATGATGATGATGATGATGATGATGATGATGATGGTGATGACAATGATGATGATGGTGCTGCTGCTGCTGCTGCTGCTGCTGCTGCTGCTGATGATGAAGATGACGATGGTGGTGATGGTGATGATGATGATGATGATGATGATGATGACGATGATGATTAATCACCTGCTAAAACATCCAAGTTCGTGTCAAACTGGTTTCGTTTGACGAGAAAAGTGCCCCGTGTGTTGCCCAGCAGAAGTGTCGTTTCCTCCCTCCTTGATATGTCCCAATCGATGTACCCACTATAAAATACACAGAGTTTAATTCAGACTACACTAGCATACGCTCTTAAGAATGATGTACATACACATACACAGGCCACACATAACAAAAGCAAATGTGATGTGCATACCATGCGGCATGCTAGTAACAGCTATTATGAGTTATTTCTAATATGATAACTGTTAGCAAATGATAACAAGACATGTCGAGAAAAAAGATATCAAGCATGAGCCTTTTAGGCGAATGCTGATATCGTTTATGAGACATGTCTGTTCCCAATGCGGCTGTTCTGTCTAATTCGCAGGGTCGCTTCGAAATTTATTGTGGTCGAATTAAACAGTAAGAAAACCGTTATTTCTAATATGCTGACTGTTAGCAAATGATAATATTCATGTCTCACAAACGATATCAGCATTCGCCTAAAAGGCTCATGCTTGATATCTTTTTTCTCGACATGTCTGTTATCGTTTACTAATAGTCAGCACATTAGAAATAACTCATAATAGCTGTCTGTTACCATCTAGTCGTGATTCCCTTGGATGCAAGTGTCTGTACAAGGCGTAAAACAAAAAACAAAAACAACCATGTTGACACCACTTATCCAAATATTGGGGGGTGGGCGTTAACTAGGTACTGGTTATGCCCAATGCACAAACTGTAACCCATTCGATACAGGGCGCTTACAAGATAGCTAATTACCGTACTTCAAATCCATTCAACGTGCTGAGTAAAACATTAACACCTGTAGAATATTTCATCTCATACCATTTTGATCATCTACTTACCATTCATCGTGACTCCAAATAACTTCTTCACTTCCATTATGGGTGGGGATTTCTCTACCTGCTGACCTAATGTTCAATGGGATATTTTCATGTTGCTGTTGTTCTTGTTGTTGGCTGTTCCTAGACACATCAATCAATCAATCAATATGAAGCTTATATAGCGCGTATTCCGTGGGTACAGTTCTAAGCGCTTGTTGAAGAGTTGTCAACACAGGACTAACAAAGAAACTAACATCTACAGACGGACACGAACCCTATCACACATTACAAGTACAAACGTATACAATATCTACCTTAGATTCCTCCAAGAAGTAATGTGCATGGCAAAGTCCAGCTCCAATACTATAGTATATTATTATGTATTCTATAAAACAAAGTCGTGCAAGAGCTGGTGTCATTGCCGATGTGAAATTAACCCAAAATGATTCTGAATGACCAAATGTTAAGGCATGCCAATAATACTATTTACTATTGTTTTTCACAGCTTATGTAGTATTTTTTGCCTGTTCATTTGTTGAAAGCATTAATGATTTGGGAGAAAATTAGACAGCCATCATTCCAAAACCATAACCTATATTTTGTTATTGATTCTTATTGCTGTATAGTTGATAAGAAAGGGTGTT
>NC_090252.1:46638352-46668352 GCF_037325665.1 Littorina saxatilis
GACCGGCGTGAAGCGCGTTTCTGTTGTACAAGATATGCAAGCCTGTATGTTTACTCCACATCCATTGACTCCCAAACCGCGCGACCTACTGGCCTACATTCGTTAAAACAAGTGAAACTATACCCGTCAACAGCTACACGGACACATTTACCAAGTAGAAGTGGACCGGCGTGAAGCGCGTTTCTGTTGTACAAGATATGCAAGCCTGTATGTTTACTCCACATCCATTGACTCCCAAACCCCGCGACCTACCGGCCTACATTCGTTAAAACAAGTGAAACTATACCCGTTAACAGCTACACGGACACATTTACCAAGTAGAGGTGGACCGGCGTGAAGCGCTTTTCTATTGTACAGGATAGTTGGCCCCGATATACAGGAAGCATACAGTATAACGTACTTACGAACTACACGCTAAATAAGCGATATTCATCAAGGAAAAACCTACCTGTGCCTCACAAGATGTACTATTCTGCAAGCTACGTACGTACCGTGTTAGTGTTTTACCTTGATTTAGATCCCCCAACACACCTTACGTTGAACACAACTGATCGACGAAGCGAAACGATAAAGGAGTGGTGAAATAATGCCCCGACACGGTTCAAGGTACCCGCGTGTGACACACATATCCCCAGTAAGAAAGCAACCCGGATTAACTTTAGGATTAACTTAGCAAGAGGGTAACTTTACATGACGATGATATCAAATACCAAATGCAAATGGAATGTACGTGTTACACACCAACTCCACACAACATGCACCTTAACTTATTGTTTATGAATCTTGTTCAAGCTGTAATTACAAAGTCATTGAATATTTTACTGGTTAAAAGGTGAGAGCAATCCTGCAGTGAAGAATTATGTGACAACAGTAATTTAAGCCCCTGGTGTACTGTTAACTCTTGGATATGTGACAACTATACTTGTGACCTCTTAAATTGTATAGCATTGTCTCGTAGTGGTTTCATTGACTAACAGACATCTTGTTTTGGCGGATATATCTCTTTAGATTATAATTATATACGTACGACCTTTGCCAGCCGTTGCCTATTTTGTCTTATGTACTATTGAACATAAACCTTAACACATCTTTCTAGTCTCAGAACCTTCGTAGTGTCGCTGTTTTGGGTCTCAGTGCGGCGGTAAATAAGCTCAAGTTCTAAAGTAAAGCAACCAATCCTCTTTTTTTTTTAGACAATGGCTATTTTGCCGGTACCGGCAACGTAGGCTACGTTGCCGGTACCGGCAAAATAACGATAGTTACGGTAGAGGCTATTTTGCCGGTTGGACGCTGCTGAAGCTAGTAAAGTGAAACGTCTAGTCGGATTCTCCATCTCACAAAGGCAATACACAAGACAGTAATCTTCAATATTTGTATTTCTGATGTGCAAACTTCAAAAGCAATTACAACCTTGTCTTATACACGAATAAAAACCATATTTCTCTCTCTCTCTCTCTCTCTCTCTCTCTCTCTCTCTCTCTCTCTCTCTCTCTCTCTCTCTCTCTCTCTCTCTCTTTCTCTCTCTCTCTCTGCCTCTCTCTCTCTCTCTCTCTCTCTCTCTTTCTCTCTCTCTCTTAAAACTTTGTCTTATACACGAATAAAAGCCATATTTCTCTCTCTCTCTCTCTTTCTCTCTCTCTCTCTCTTTCTCTCTCTCTTAAAACACCAAATACACTAATTTAACTGGCAAATATCCGATGATCTCTATGCAAGGAATTAAATACTGGTTATTGTCTCTCTATGATCATTCTCGCTGACTCTCTGTCTCTATGTGTGTGTCATGAATCACATGAAATAGATTGAATATACGGACGTTGAATATACAACAAGTCATCGTCACATCTCTCTCTCTATGATCATTGTCGCTGAGTCTCTCTGTCGCTATGTGTGTGTCATGAATCACATGAAATAGATTGAATATACGGACGTTGAATAAACAACAAGTCATCATCACATCTCTCTCTCTATGATCATTGTCGCTGACTCTCTGTCTCTATGTGTGTGTGTGTGTGTGTGTGTATGTGTGTGTGTGTGTGTGTGTGTGTGTGTGTGTGTGTGTGTGTGTGTGTGTGTGTGTGTGTCATTCATAGCAGTTCCTGCAGAACCAGAACTTGGTTTTTGGTCTTGAGCGTTTTCCAGCGCCTTGCAGATGGAGGGATCTGAGACATGAATCACATGAAATAGATTGAGTATTCAACAAGTCATCGTCACATAGTGCACACCCAGAGATAGAGAGAGAGAGCCTCTACCGGCAAAATAGCCTCTACCGTAACATATCGTTATTTTGCCGGTACCGGCAACGTAGCCTACAGGCCTATAGCCATTGCGGTTGTTTTAAACAAGGGATTTGCTAAAGTGTTTGTGGCTGAGCAATCTGTGCCGTAGGCCCAACTATGGGATTGCATTCATGCGCGGAAGCTTAAAACAATAATTAATAAGTGTGTTCATTATCTAAAAAAATAGAAAAGTTAAATGTTAACGACAGAATCAAACAATAATGTATATATACGGCATGCTACTCTAAATATGTACTCATGAAAATAAGGTCATATGTTCACATGTTTCCCGGAAACCAGCGTCTTGGTCTTCGGGTTTCGGCTAGCTAGCCACAATGTTCTCGGTGATGGTTGATCTTAAGTTTTCATTGTTGATCTTTTAGCTTCAGGCCAACATTTCTTGTATATTGCTTTATTTGACTGCAGTCCATGCATCCAAACACTGCTCACTACCAGGACTAGGTAATTATCTAGACGCGTAACATTCAACAGTCTCTGTCCACTCACGCAGAATTGTGCATACAGCATCACAGAAAGTTATTGGTAGAAGCTCTATGCAATAATCTGGCATACGTTCTGAGCGTGTTTCATCGAAGTGTTTTTATTTTCTGTGCATACAGTTTGTGTTCTCATCCAAGGCTATGGAACCTAACTGTGTATACAATGTATCGCAACCTTAATTTTAACGTTCTTCCTCTTCATTCTGCGCCGACTTGAGGTCTCAGGTAGCTGCGAAATGTTCTAGCGTGGACAGCAGGATATAGCAGGTGGACAGAAGACGTCAGTTCAAACGACGAGTTCATACCCGTAGCCGGATTCACGTACTTCTATGTAGTCTGAATTCATCGTCTCACCTGCACCAAATCAGATAGAAACGTTGAGACAAAAATGGTAGGCCTGTCAGTGCACTGTAACATTGTTCTTCTAATGGTCGCACTACCAGCCATACCCACTTCCACAAACACCCATGTGCATGATGCCATTGAAGTATTGTTGTACATCACGCTTGTGTGAAAATGTCAAGCAGCACACACAAAAAGGACGACATGAAAATAGTGTAGCTATAATTGAATCGCTTAACAACAACAAAACAATACAGTACTCAAATCGTGGCCCTACTTAGCTTACATTATTCATTAGATTCATTAGCCATTTCAAATGCACATTCGATAACAATTCATTTGCTTTGCATCTACAGACACCTCAAGTTGTTATAAACACAACCATGTTTACATTAGAAAAACTGGTCTCACGATGCATTTTGTAACCAAGGCTATCGTTCAAAACCACACACGTCCTATCAAATAGACTCAAGAGTACATACGGCGGGCAGAAGAAAGTCTGTCGTAATGTCGCTGTGTGGGTATACCGGGTAGCTCGTAGCTGTTTCTGACATCACCAACCAGGGGTTCCGGGCGTCGCCCAACAAACATCACGTCATATTCTCCATCACAAGGTACTTTTGGAGGCTGGCTCACCGGTTGATTCCTTTCTGAAGACAAGAAAATAATCACGAAACGTATCTACTTGCCCGCGCACACGTACCGATACACACTCCTACGCACGCGCACACGCACTCGCGCACACCCACAATCCCAAGCACACACACACACACACACACACACACACACACACACACACACACACACACACACACGCAAGTACGCACGCACGCACACACACAGACACACCCACACGCACACACACATACACACACACACACACACACGCATGCATGCACGCACGCACACACATACACACACACACACACACACACACACACACTTGAGCGTATACACAGGTTTTAAGCAAATTCCCTTTGAGGTTGGGAGACATATCACAGAGACCATACACACACATGTGAAGGGAAATGCAAGTTGTAATTCAAATTCAAAGCACACTTTCGTACACCACACTCACTATTTTTCTGACGTCTACGCAGAACCACGAAGACGATGATGGCCACGAGAATGAAGGCTCCAACGTTCACTCCAACAAAGACTGGACCCATATTTGAATCACTCTGTGCCTCATCACCACTGTCTTTGTCGACAACACCATCGTTGGTCTTACTGCCGTTGTCTTGTATCTCCTTCTGGACTGCATTTGTCTTGGTAACGTCGTGTTTAGCAGTAACTCCTTTGCGATCATTTACATTCGGCGTTCGCATCTCTGTGGGGCTTTTCTCTTTGAACTTTAAGGTTGTCGAGCTGGGAGACGTGGTCTGGCTTTTTCCGGCTGACTGGGCTGTTACACATAGAAAAAAACATTGTATCTGTGTTTGTACAGCTCATAAACAAAAGCAATTTTCATTTAGATATTGTTTCTAAAATGTCATCTATTTGACATGTTCAATTAGTTACAAACAAACACACACAAACACTAAGAAACTAATAAAAGCATGCTCACACACAAAAAAGAACATACACATGACAAACGAATACACACAATCAAACACGCTTACACAAATAACAACAACTACAAGTGCGCCAAAAACAACAACAACAACAACACCATCAACAATATCATTAAAAATACACTTCAACTCACAATTTATGTGAAAGTAGATCTCCTTTTTTGAGCTGTGGTCATTTGTTTTCCACATCCATGCCCCACTATCTTTTCTGGTCATAATCTTTGTAAAAAGGACACCACCTCCTTCGTTGTCATCTCTGCAGCGACAGACGTCTTGCAGAATCGACGTGCATTTCCCATTAACGAGTTTGATTATGCAAGCATCTTCATCTCGAGGCCTTGAAGAAACATAGATCGTGTAGTGATCTCCAGAGACCTTGCACTTGCTGGTGTCGAGACTAAAAGGCAGAGATACCTCTGTATTTTCAGCCACTGTGACATTTATGCTTGAAGGCAAGGTGGGGAAGATGATCTGAGCACCTGCCATAAAGATGCTTCAGCATACAGCATACATTTTAAGATTGATAAATAAGTATTACACACATACACCCACACCCACACACACCCACACACACACACACACACACACCGATAGGCACGCACACTCACGTATGCAGGCACGTACGCATGCGCGCACGCACACAACACACACACACACACACACACACACACACACACACACCGACAGGCACGCACACTCACGTATGCAGGCACGTACGCATGCGCGCACGCACACAACGCTCGCACACAGACACACACACACACACACACACACACACACACACGCAAACACACACTATTCCATTGTTATGTTCTGTCATAAACTTTGCTTATGTTCTTTTATTTTGAATGATGTGTGTGTGTGTCAGCATGTGGTTGGCTGCCTGCCCAAATCCAAAAACAAAGAGACTGCCAACGGTCAAACATTTCATGAAGATAAGTTTGTTGTGACTATGTGTGTGTCTGTTTACTTAAAAGACCGTTGAGTCGATATGTTTGTGATTCTAACGTATTGTTGTCAATATCAACGTTCCAACAATGTGCGCTTTGTTTGTTTTTTGACTGCCTGCCCGTTAATGTGTGTGAGTGCATATTTGCACTTATACTTACAGTTGTTGGTAGCAGTAGAACACTGCAAAGCACCCACAACAGTTAACCAGAGTAATCTTCTTTGCTGAGGTCGATCCATGGTCGTTCTCATTATCCTTGCCGTTTTGAACATTGTTATAGTTTAAATGTACGTATCAGACCTATGCGTGGGCGAGAAAATATTCCTTCTTGGAACATCAATGCTGCTTTTCAAATTGGCCGACATACAAACAAATAACACTAATACGAGCTTAATGCGATTGTTCTTTGAACATTTGATATTTCCTGTACACAAGGGTCTTTGTGTGTGTTTTGCTTCTGATGCATAGAGTGTCCGTTAAAACAAATAAACTGAAGCTCAAAATTTAAACAACCCTATTGTGCAATATTATATTGATTATCTGTTTTTAATTATTCGGCTTTATCAATATCATTTATAAAAAAAAGCATACATATCTAGCTTAATGTTTACTGTGTAAACTGGAAAAAAACAACATTGACGTGAGTATATCTCACTTTTCCAACATGGTTCACTCAAGTGTTCATGTTACGGTCATTACAGTTTTTCACATGCTAAACAAGTCAGATAGTTTACGTTATGGTAAACTTGATTAAGTGACTTCGAAGGTGGTTGGAGCCGCATGTTTATCGGCAGAATTCTTAGTAATTTGTTTTCAAAACCTTAAGGTAAGGTCACACGTAGACAAATCCCTTGGTGTGTGAGTGTGCCTAAGCTGCACCCGAGATTCCGCCTTACGTTAACAAAGGCTTAATTAAGAGGGCCGTCACAGATGTGATGTGCGATCGGCTTGAGACTGAATGACCAATTTAATTTCCTTTGTTGGATCAATAAAATGTTATGAGTTATGAGTTATGAGTTATGAGACGCGACTCAATCGCGCGATATAGTTACCCTGTCACACGGGCGACTCAGTCGCGGAAAATAGCTACGACAAGTCTGCGACTCAGTCTCATGCGATTCCCTCGTAGCTTTGAGCTTTAGAACTTGTTCTATTCCTGCGACCCAGTCGTCAGTCAATCGCAGGGGCAGAGCCAATCAGAACGCGTCGTTGCGGCCTTCACGCCGTGATGTAAAATAATGGCGGACAGTGGCGGACAACGTCTCTTCGTCGATTCAAAACTTTTTGGTAGAACAGTTTTTTTACTCAGATATAAAGGAGACGTTTTAGGAGTGTACAGCGGTCAGGAAACATCGATTGCAACTGTCTGGAAACTTTATTTCTCGCAAAGGCGTAATGCTGAAAGGTATTTGTCAGAAAAGTAGAGCGATGTTAGATCATTAGCGTCTGCTCTCGCAAAGCGCGTTTGCCATGTTCACTAGCTGTGACACGTCACTTCCGCCGAGCTCGTGTGGAGTTATCGTTCGTCAATCGTTCGTCTATCGTTCACCGTGTGACGGGTCAATGGCCTACGATGTGATGTGCGATCGGCTTGAGACTGAATCGCGCGTATGAATCTCAACGATTGAGTTGTGCGTGTGACTGATGCTTAAGGTCAACCAGTGTAGGGATATATCCGACTGATACTCTGTCAGGTACTTTACACTGTTGGACGATAACGTGAAGAACGATCATTCGAGAATCGATCGTGCCGGCTTATATCTTAACCAACAGCCTCTCCATGGATGGGTGAGCAGGCTAAGTCTTAAAGTGTTCAAGCAGATGACCCTCAGTGGGTGATAATCAATTGCAAACAGACCAGCCATGCTCTCAACAGCTGTCCAAGAAGAGTATGCCAGGTTTTGGAGGGAAAAGTCGAAAAACTACAGAGTATCCTTTCAAATAGGAATATTGAGAACAATAGAGCCAGGGGAGGCAACATCCACCGTTGACCGTAAACAGAGAGCTGAAAGACATAGTAATAGTATGTGTGCTTGCCGACACTTGTTTTTTGCGTCACAACATTTGTCCTGTGACTTGTTCTGTATACACTTTTTTCCTCAACATCAAGGTGTTCAATGTTGGGCAATTTGCGGAACTCTTTGTAAGATTATGTCGTTAAACTCATGTAAACACAACTTAAACCATGTCTGACTACGTTATGCACAACTTAATTTAAGCACAATCTGTTGAGTTTCAATTAAAACAAAATTCTCTTTTCTAACACAAAAACACCAAATATCAGTGTTGGTTTACTTTTTGACTCGAGTGTATATATCCGCAAATTGGGAAATTCCGTGAATCGGACAGGACATACATAACCGAGGGTTTAAACTCCACTATTGAACAGCTAATGAGTAAAACAATGGACGGAAGAATTAAGGGGACTGAGAAACACACACACACACACACACACACACACACACACACACACACACACACACACGCACACACACACACACACACACACACACACACACACACAACATACGCAGGCAAGTACGTACTCACGCACGCACATTATACTTTATGTTGCACACTATAATTTCTTTATTTGTTTATTTATTTACACGCTGGATTTGGAAAATAGCAGTTAACGGACTGAATTTCAAAAAGATAAAAGAGTTGTGCGTTGGAAACAGGCACCAACAAAACAAAAACAAAATTGCTCCCATCACCACAGAATAAAAGAAATGAAGTCACAGGATGTAAGTATCTTGGATCAGGCACTGATCAATGTCTCTCTGTTTCTGTACATGTTGATTTTAGTTGCAATAAGTTTAATCAGCGTATGTATCGGTTACGGAATGTATGAAGATGTAATGTTAAAACATATATTTTAGAAAATATGTACATATCTTTGGTTGAACAACTATTCTATAATGTAACCAGGTTCGTCACCGTGGCAGTTTGACTGTTTAAACAAAGTACGTAGACTGGAAACGAAGCGTCGGCCTTTGGGGTAAAATCATCGGAGGTTATAACAGGCATCAATCTCTGACATATGTGCTCTCAACAAGAAAGCTGTCAAAGTTTGAGCTACATCAAATCCTCTCCACACATAATTTGACGTACTGTCGTTAGGCAGGCTACTCAGGTTGCCTATGGCAAAGATGCTCTGAAAAACATCCGTTTATAAACTCCTTTACTCCTACAGCCATTACAATTTGAAATGCTGATAACACATTGTCATCTGCCAAATGAACACTTGAGCTTGTGACACAATACACAATAGATAAATAATAGGCAAATACTAATACGTAGTAAGCAAACAATAAACACATACATAATAAATGACACTAAATACATTACACATGAACAATGAACAAGTTAAGTAGAGCCATTTTAAATTGACACAATGCACACTGTTTTACGGCATGTACGGACTTCTATTTCAACATTTTGTTCACAATGGTTATTTGTTTATCATATCGGGAAATCATGAATGATACCAAGAGCAATTCGAAGCAGCGTTAGCTGACTCATTCACAATTATTTTGCTCTCCCTTTCTCTATTCACTAAAGGCTTACTTCATTCTCTGACTGCGAGCAGTTGCCTAAGCCTATTTCACAGTAAATCGGGATTTCCCATTTTGGTCGACCTATGTGAAGAAAGAAATGCATTGCGAAAGCTTGCCTATAGTCACATGTGAAAAATATATACTGTGAAAATATAGTCTTTAGAATAAGTTCTGAGGTTAAAGCAACATAGTTTGCTAGGGTCATATTTTCTGTGAACAACTCTATTTGTTTTATGTTATTACTTTTTGTATAATAAACGGGCATCGAGTTCGGATGACCTCTTGAGGTCAAGTGCGTTTTAAAACGGCAGAAACAGTCGTATAAAAACGTTGATTATGAAGTCATGCAGTGTTGGACACTTATTTCAGTCATATACATATCATACCTTCAACCACAGACTCGATCAGAATAATCACAAAATTAACAGCATCTCTGGTAATACTGGTATGTTTGCCTTCCTATGGCTTAAACAAGACATACAGACCTTTATTTCGTGGAGGACATTATTTCAGCGGGCAACAAAGTGTTCATGAATGTCTACGTCCTTGAGAAACAGCACGACCTACGCTGACTGGATCAATAAACTAACCCGGAAACTACTGGATAGCAGGCACAGCCCTTTGAATTTCACTATACAGCTTACTTTGTTACTGAGACTCATTTGTATTTTGACTCTGACTCTGCCAAAATGCAGCATTGCCGTTACACACTGGAAAGTAGTATGTGAATCTGCCATTACTTGGGTGTTCATTTTGCGTTGGATTCTTTTCTGTGATAAAGTCTCAACAGTTTTAACAGTCATTAGTTTTGTTGTGGAAAGCTAGCATGCGTTTTCTTTTATAGATACTCTGCTTGTACGATGGAACAACACATTACCACAAACTAAAAACGTTTTTGTATAACTTGATACGAGGAAAGACAGTGATGAAACAATAATGCCGCCTGCCACACACTCACACACACACACACACACACACACACACACACACACACACACGCTTACACACACACACTGACACACACACACACACACACACACACTTACACACAGTCACACACACACACACACACACACACACACACACACACACACACAAACACATGAACAACTTATCAAGCGTTACTCTTTATTTGTTGAACTCAAGCCACTATCATGAGTAACACCCTATACAGTAAACCTGCATTAATGGCAGGGTAAAAACCGGTCATACACATAAAGAACCAACTCGTGCAAAAAACACATGTTTACTCACAAAAAGCTATACGATTGCCAGTCAAAATATCCAAACAAGTCGCGTAAGGCGAAAATACAACATTTAGTCAAGTAGCTGTCGAACTCACAGAATAAAACTGAACGCAATGCAATTTTTCAGCAAGACCGTATACTCGTAGCATCGTCAGTCCACCGCTTATGGCGAAGGCAGTGAAATTGACAAGAAGAGCGGGGTAGTAGTTGCGCTGAGAAGGATAGCACGCTTTTCTGTACCTCTCTTCGTTTTAACTTTCTGAGCGTGTTTTTAATCCAAACATATCATATCTATATGTTTTTGGAATCAGGAACCGACAAGGAATAAGCGGAAAGTGTTTTTAAATTGATTTGGAAAAAAACAATTTGATAATAATTTTTATATTTTTAATTTTCAGAGCTTGTTTTTAATCCAAATAGAACATATGTATATGTTTTTGGAATCAGAACATGATGGAAAATAAGATGAACGTAAATTGGAATCGTTTTATAATATATATATTTTTTTTACAATTTTCAGATTTTTAATGACCAAAGTCATAAATTAATTTTTAAGCCACCAAGCTGAAATGCAATACCGAAGTCCGGGCTTCGTCGAAGAATACTTGACCAGAATTTCAATCAATTTGGTTGAAAAATGAGAGCGTGACAGTGCCGCCTCAACTTTCACGAAAAGCCGGATATGACGTCATCAAAGACATTTATCAAAAAAATGAAAAAAAGGTCTGGGGATTTCATACCCAGGAACTCTCATGTCAAATTTTATAAAGATCGGTCCAGTAGTTTTCTCCGAATCGCTCTACACACACACACACACACAGACACACATACACCATATGACCCTCGTCTCGATTCCCCCCTCTACATTAATTTATTCCCCCCTCTGCTTCTTTACCTCTGTAAACTTGTAGGGGTAGTTATTTTTCGATAATGACCCAGCAACCAAACAAATAACGACCCAGCAACAGCCTGAATCCTCGATAGTGCAATGGGTTGAGAAGCTGTTCTGTTTCGGTACTACTTTTTGCGACTGAAAAGTTCCGAACGCTCTAATGTACGAAGTATACATCTCTGGAGCAAACAATACAAACATACCGCATTTAAATTAACAACTACAGGCCTGAACACATGAATCTCCATATAAAATCCATGAGTTCGGTTGTTTTCTGAATCTAGATCAGACGTTCATCACAAGCAATTTCCCAAGGCAAGTAACTCATACTTTGTCTAGCGACAAGAGTAGTTCCCCTTCTTTTCACTCAGTTTCTTCGACAACAGACTGCAATCCGACGGTCAGTTTTCAACAATATTTCATTTAATAAACAGATCACACGCAACCAAATGCACACATCTCATCAATTTAAACAACATAAAGCGGTTTCATACACTATTTTCCCCAGAAAACTTAACTTCATACAGTTTTTAACGTTGGAACACGGGTGCAAAAGTTCGTCTGCTAGTCCCATTTGACGAAAGAACATTTTCCTAACCGATACCAAAACATATACAGAACACACAATATCTGCCTTTGCCGCCACAGCAGAATAACAGCATATCTGTGTACTTGATTTTAGTCCAAAATAGGAAAACTGACAAGAAGTGTTAACAGAATGGAATGATTTGCACGGAACTATACAACCGCGCATTAATCGATCGCCTGCGCAGGTTGACTGGTTGAGTGAATAGGATTCGATCAAACTTTCGCAAAAAACCTCCTCTTTTCTTTGAATAACTGAAGAAAGGAGGAATAAAGAGGTTACACACCTCGTCTCAGTGATTATAAAAAATAATGGTCTCAGTTCGCGGTCATGAAAAAGCTCGCTAAAGCTCGCATTTTTCATGATCCGCTAACTTCGACCATTATTTTTGATAATCACTGAGACTCGGCATGTAACCTCTACATATTTAGTCAAAACTTGACTAAATGTAAAAAACGTAACTGTCATCCCAGTCTGTAAGAAAACTCGATTCAATAGCACCACACCAGCAAGAAAACCTATTTATGGAGAGTGCCCCAACGGGCCCCTTTTTCCCACTTCTAAATGGTACTGCTACCACTACATACTAAAACTGCTAAAACCAAACAAGTTTATAATAGAGTATGTTCATGGCACAAATCTTAGTTCAGTTCCAATCATTGTACAATATTCAAGAATAGCACAAAATATATACACGTTTTGAAGGAATTAAAGCGTAAATGGGATGCTTTCTAACAACATAAGTCTGCTTTTTTTCTCAAGGCGTGCATAACTGCCAAAACGATTCCTTTGCTTTCATTATCATTATGTGTGAATTTCGTTTAGCTTTTAAGGGTTCCCACCACACACATCGGGCACACTGAACACACACAGCATTGTCTAATGATGAGGTGCAGTGGCTATATATTAGACTACAACATCATACATATGGTGAAGGTGTGGTATTGTTTTTTGTGCTTAAGTTTTAATTTTAAATGAGGTTAAAACAATATACTTTAATGCAAGACTTCATAAAACTCACTCTGCCAAGGTAGGCACTTTGACGTACTAATGGCTTAAATATGGGAACCTGTCGTCGTTGGCAAACGATAACTATGATGCATTTAAAAAAGTCAATATAGTTATAATACAATCAGCAGAAGTTACAGTGATGTGTTTGTGGTCACCATGCTTTTATCGCAGGACGACAGACTATAGCATGTTGTCCATGTGAACTGCTCTTCTGCTTAAAAAAAACAACCACTGAATACATTATACTCAAAATACAAATTACACGCAACCTTTCCAAAAAAATAGCTGTGCAACATATACTTACATTTGTTTTCAATGTAATTAAATGTGTAATGTCAATAGTTGGAAACCCATTTAAACATTAAACGGGCTGGTACAGTCATATTCTCTGTGTAAGCTGAAAGTGTTAGTCTCTGTGTATTTAAACACAACAATCAACAACAGGTTTATAGTCCGAAATAAAGAACAGTTTCAGTACTGCGCGTTCCGTCTTTCCAAATATCAACACAATCTAAGACTTTTAAGAAAGAGAGACGGACTGGTGAGTCAATATAAATTAATTGTAAGCGGCTATATATGTCCAATAAATGTGCATTGTTTCAAGACACAGCTGCAATAGTTCACCATCATCCTCTCATATCAGTGGGAATTAAGGCACGCTCATATGCACATCTAAACATAGGAACTCTAGTAAACTCTATGCATCCATGAAAAACAAATGATAAGAAAAAGTTATACTCTGTGACGTGATTATGTAACAAAACAAGTCGCGTAAGGCGAAAATACAACATTTAGTCAAGTAGCTGTCGAACTCACAGAATGAAACTGAACGCAATGCAATTTTTCAGCAAGACCGTATATACTCGTAGCATCGTCAGTCCATCGCTCATGGCAAAGGCAGTGAAATTGACAAGAAGAGCGGGGTAGTAGTTGCGCTGAGAAGGATAGCACGCTTTTCTGTACCTCTCTTCGTTTTAACTTTCTGAGCGTGTTTTTAATCAAAACATATCATATCTATATGTTTTTAAAATTAGGAACCGACAAGGAATAAGATGAAAGTGTTTTTAAAATGATTTGGAAAATTTAATTTTTATAATAATGTTTATATTTTTAATTTTCAGAGCTTGTGTTTAATCCAAATATAACATATTTATATGTTTTTGGAATCAGAAAATGATGGAGAATAGGATGAACGTAAATTTGGGTCGTTTTATAATTATTTTTTTTTTAACAATTTTCAGATTTTTAATGACTAAAGTCATCAACTAATTTTTAAGCCACCACTAATGTAATATTGGCAGTACAACACAATACAGCAAAGAATAACGTATGTAATGTTGTATTCATGGTTCCAACACAAAAACAAGTGTGAACATTTTTTTTGTTTTCTTGTTTTTTCAAACTCTACAACAAGTGACAACTAAAACATGTCTATATGAAAAACGAACAGAAACGTATCTACTGTAATGCAAATATGGTCTGTAATAGTTGTGCACACAGGCACACTCGATCGTATGAGCGTTCATGCGCACGTGCGTGTGTGGGTTTGTGAGTGACTCGCGCATGTGTGTGTGTGTGTGTGTGATTGTGTGTGTGTGTTTGTGTGTGTGTGTGTGTGTGTGTGTGTGTGTGTGTGTGTGTGTATGTGTGTGTGTATTTTTGCGTGCGTGCATGTTTACATAATTATACGATAGAGTTACAGTGGTTTAGGGTCAACCGCATTACATTTTGTTGGGATAATGGGGATTGAAGAACTCTTGAATGGTTATTCAATTCTTCTGGGATCGTTGATAAATAATGTAGTTAACCTGCCCCAGTGTTGGTCATAAACAGTGTTATTGGAATTTGTAATGTCGTTTTCCTTGTAGTGTGCCACAAGGTCACACAAAGAAGTAAACTCGTTGCCTGTTTCCAATAGACGAAATGATGTGCCTTGTGGAACGATTTGAAAATACCTGACTTCACCACTGCAGTTGACTGAAAAAAAGTCACAGATATCTTTATCTTCAACTTAACTCAGGTGTTTTTCTTCACTGTAGACCGTTTTATATAAATGCTGCTTACTACGCTTTTAGTTGTTGCTTTTGCTTGTGCACATTTACATAGTGCTCATGTCATCCACACAATTACGTCAACGGATGTCCACGAGTTTCGGAAATGACTCAAGTGAAGACAACATTAATAACAATAGATGTTACAGCCTTTTCTTAAATAAATGATATAAAGCAAACATGAATCAATTGGAAATTGGATTTTCCTTCTCTGGGACATGTTTATTATTATTATTATGGTGAGCTTATATAATAATAATAATAATAAACATGTGAGGTCAGACTGACTGAAACTCTTATTCAGTCAGTCAGCCGAGACTACAAAAGAGTGCATGTTAGTGAGGGTTCAGTTGTGAACAATTAAAGAGAATTATAACAAAAAGCGATCAATATATCATTGTAATTCAATCAAGTTGGCGTTTCAATGAAACATATTCTGTGATTGGTCAGAATGACCCAACTCATTAAAATGTACCGGTCATCAATTGTCGATGACCACTAGTTACAAAAGCCAATGATCACCTGCTGGTGAGGGCATTGATACAACCTGAACTAGTTTCGGATAGATCTGAGGGTAATTTTACAAGTAAGAAATGTACAAGGCCTAGGAAATACCGAAACCATAAGTTATGCACGGTGATGACGTCGAATACTTGACGTAAGTTGATGCATGCATTCTTCAGGACTACCTCAGTCAATTCCAAAGATCGCTTTTTACTCCGCCACGGTTGAGGGCTTACCGTGCACCCAAAAGCGGACTCTACCATATGGGTATTTTTTGGAAGCTTGGGGTCTGCTGAACATAACTTTCGATGTTAACAAGAAATATTCAAGGGCGCACTGTCTCTTCTCAGTCAAAATTCAACTATACCCTGAAGAGTGATAAACGATCATTTCAGACGCTTGCCTCTGAAAAATAAAGTTATCAGCCAAATTACGAACTCAAACTGGTACTTTTTACAAATAAATGTGTTGGTTGGTATCTTTTCTTTATCACAAAACAATGTGCGACTGCTTTGGCCGAGGATGCTGGTGACAGTATCATTATTATAAACCTTACTCTAAATTCAGTAAAGACGTCGTCTAAAATGTAGGTAAGTTTTGATTAAAAATAGATTCACACAAGACAAATATTGTTGTTTGGCTTAAATGGATATATATTTTTGTCAAGTATGATGTCTTTACATAACATCTGTAAAATATGAAAGGATTTGAACCGTATACTTGTCACTATGACCTTCCAGTTACCCCAGCCCAGTAAAGCGTGCAAGATGTTTCCTGAAAAAAATGTCGCTTTGTGGTGCGAGTTCAGTGTGACATGCATAGTTTCCAGAGCCCCATTTTTGACTTTCAAAGTTTATCTACATATATTTAGCAATGCACGAGCAAAATATAACAACTTAATGGTGCCTTTTGGTTTAATGCTATGGTACAAATGCTAGTGATGGTGTTAACAGCTTGAAACAGAAAATAACAGGGGGGGAGTAGTCTTCCTCAATCAGGTTCAGAGCATAATGTATTTCAATTTTAAGAGGTAGCATTATTTCTGATAAGAGCCAATAAAATGATGCTGAATATTTGAAAAATGAACTTTGTGACTCATCTGAGTAGCAGGAGAGCCTGTGTGGTCGTCAGCGTAAGGCTTGCAGTCTTCAAGGCTATTACTAGATGAACAACTTAAGACTGCGTTCGTTTATTCGCCTGTTTCTTAAGCTTGAGCTTTGAAACTTGACATGCGTCTAGGGCTATATGAATGCTTTACAATTCGAAAATATAGTGGACTCTCGCATTGTTTAAAGGTCACAACAAGGTCATTACCAGGTAAAAACGAGGAAAACCGAGGGAAAGTGAATCACTTTTCATGGTATAGTTGAATTTTGACTAAGAAGAGAAAGTGCGCCCTAGAATATTTCTTGTTAGCATCGATTTTTATGTTTGGCAGGCCCCAAGCTTCCAAAAAATACCCATCTGGTAGAGTCCGCTTTTGGGTGCACGGTCAGCCCTCCGCCGTGACGGAGTATTTGGGATGAACAGACATTGTTTCAGAGTTTGCTGTCCAGAAACCCGTCAAAAAAGAAGAGATAATGTATGTGAAAGAAAACCAACCAAGAGTAAAGTGATACAATTGGAATACGGACACATATCTCTTGGGGCCTGACCCTTGCAGGTAGGTGGACTGAAAGTGGTATGTGAACAGAACAGAACCAATTCTGGTCTGTTTACAACCGCATGCAAGCAGCAAAGAGATCGTCGTCAGATCAATTTACAATAACAATACAGAGACTCTGGATATAAAACCTATTTGTCTCTTATCCGAGGAAACACAAATGTCAGGTGCATGATTGTGTGTGTGTGTGTGTGTGTGTGTGTGTGTGTGTGTGTGTGTGTGTGTGTGTGTGTGTGTGTGTGTGTGTGTGTGATAATGAATGCTTATGTGTAACTAGATGAATACCCGCTTCGCCGGGTAGCCGGCTTCGCCGGAAAGAAGTGGAGCCGAAGGTACCCGCCTTGCCGGGTGAGTGACGCACCGTAAGCCGGCTTCGCCGGGTGTGTGGCGCACCGTACGCGATTGACGCCACACGAAGGAAGGGAGATAAACGCGCAAACACTGGAGAAGATATGGAGCGTTGTGGACAGTGACCTTCTAAACATAGTAACGGGAATATGGATTGAGCGTTGTGGACAGTGACCTTCTAAAAATAGTAACGGGAATATTGATTGACGCCACACGAAGGAAGGGAGATAAACGCAAAACACTGGAGAAGAAAAGGAAGAGTTACTGGGAATGGATGAACAGAAAAACCAAAATCGGTTCAGCGCTGCGCGCTGAGAGCACGTGTTGAAAATTGTCATCGACCAGATTGTGTCCGGGGTGTACGTGAATATGCCCACCAAATTTGAAGCAGATCCATCGAGAACTTTGGCCGTGCATCGCGAACACACACACACACACACACACACACACACACACACACCCACACAGACAGACAGACAGACAGACAGACAGACAGACACAAGTCGTATATATACTGTTCAAAAAAAGAAACGCATAGCTTGTAATATTTGGTTAATTTAGTTATATGGCTACAAGGATATCCACCAAACTGCAGAAAATGTTTATCTGGTCGTCGACCTTTCGTCCATTGCCACAAGTGAGCTCTGCACGTGACGCATGCGTTATCAGTGGCTACAATGTCAAAATTGCTCATTTGGCATGACCACTCGTCATGCTTCAGTGTAATCT
Source organism: Littorina saxatilis (assembly GCF_037325665.1). Lineage (NCBI taxonomy): Eukaryota > Metazoa > Mollusca > Gastropoda > Littorinimorpha > Littorinidae > Littorina > Littorina saxatilis. The sequence continues at coordinate 46,656,585 of NC_090252.1, forward strand.
CGTGAAAATCGGGGAATATTGAGCTCTCACCATGTCTTCCAAAACCCATAAAAGCGGATTGTTCGCCACAAAGAAATCAGACGACAATTCAGCGACGAAAGATGGCCCGATTGAGCAGAGAAGACCGCCAAATTGCATTGGGTCGTTTACAAGCAGGCCAAAGTGAAAGTGCAATCGCCAGGCACTTCCACGTGTCCCAGAGCACCATCAGTAGACTGTGGGTCAGGTTTCAAGCCACTGGCTCCGTTGCTGACTTGCCACGAGCGGGAAGACCAAGGGCGACAACTGCTGCTCACGACCGCTTCATACGGCTCCGCCACCTCCGGAATCGTTTCCTGTCGGCCTCATCTTCTGTCCAGGCTCTCCCCGGGCCACACCGATTATCGGACCAGACCGTGCGGAACCGCCTGCATGAAGCTGGTTGGAGAGCTCGCAGACCTCACAGAGGAGCTGTCCTCACCCGCCGCCATCGCCAGAACCAAGTGCAGTGGGGCAACCAGCACCTTCGCTGGACCGTCCGGAATCACTGGAGACACGTGTGGTTCAGCGACGAGTCCTACTTCCTGCTCCAGCGACATGATGGTCGGAGGAGGGTCTACCGGAGAGTAAACGAACGTTACGCGCCCAACTGTGTGGATGAGGCACCCGTTCATGGTGGTGGAGGCGTCATGGTGTGGGGGGCGATCAATACCGCTGGAAGGAGCACCCTGGTGCACGTCCAAGGGCGCATAACTGCCCAGCGATACGTGGAGGAAATTCTGCGCCCACACGCCCTTCCTCTTCTGGCTGACCAGGATGCCATATTCCAGCAGGACAACGCTCGCCCGCACACAGCACGACTCACCACCCAGTTCCTCACCGACCACCATGTCCAGGTGCTTCCCTGGCCATCCATGTCGCCAGACATGAACCCGATAGAACACCTCTGGGATGAATTGGACAGACGTGTGCGCAGGCGAGAAGAAGCGCCGGCAAATCACCGCGATCTATTGCAGGCACTTCAGGAGGAGTGGGACACCATCCCACAGCAAGATATCCGGCATCTGATCCAGTCCATGCCCAGAAGGTGCCGGGCAGTTGTTGCTGCTCAAGGCAGTCACACCCCCTACTGACTTGACAGCCTCGGCACCCAATCGTATTGATTGACTGATTGATTTGAAGATGCAAATGAACTGTGTGTGCATTCAACTGTGTCCATACCAAATTTCAAACAAATCTAAATATTGGATTTTCTGTTAATTTTTTCGAAAAATAAAACAAATTTGGCAAGTAGCAACTATGCGTTTCTTTTTTTGAACAGTATAGATATAGATTGTGTGTCGTTGGGATAAGTATGTGCGTGCAAATCAATATGTGTATTTTAATGTGTTATTCCCGACATGTAGTAGGGTTTGGGACATGGTGGCCCCCATTATTAGACTAGGCTTTACCATGTGTGTGTGGGGCCCTCAAACCTCCTCTTAGAAAACACGTGGAAAAAACACTTTTGGACAAGAATTAAGAAAAGTGTCGTCGCGGTTGACTGTGTCGAATGTATCATTACGTCATGTATTTTAAACAAAGGGACACAATCGATTCTCGTTCTTCTTCTTGTTCTTGTTCTTGTTCTTCTTGTTCTTGTTCTTCTTGTTCTTGTTCTTCTTCTGCGTTCGTGGGCTGAAACTCCCACGTGCACTCGGGTTTTTGCACGAGTGGAATTTTACGTCTATGACCGTTTTTACCCCGCCATTTTGGCAGCCATACGCCGCTTTCGGAGGAAGCATGCTGGGGATGTTCGTGTTTCTATAACCCACCGAACTCAGGATTACAGGATCTTTTCCGTGCGCACTTGGTCTTGTGCTTGCGTGTACACACGAAGGGGGATAAGCCACAAGCAGGTCTGTACACAAGTTGACCTGGGAGATCAGAAAAATCTCCACTATTAACCCACCAGGCGGCCGCGGCCGGGATTCGAACCCTCGACCTTCCGATTAAGAGGCCGACGTCTTGCCACCCCGCCACAGCGCCCGTCAAGCTGAACTGAGTGACTGGGAGTCTGTCGCTGTCTCTGCGGGAAAACAAATGACCGGGAATGGTGAAACATGTTTGGGAATGGTGAAACAAGGCGTTTTAGCATGTGAGAATTATATGCGAGGACGTTTCAGGAAATACTTCTGCAAAGTGAGTAGCTGAGCTGGGTTACGGTGTACAAGGGTTCTGTGTGCTGATCAGTCTTACAAAGCAAGCCATGTGTATAGTTCCACGTGTTTTTTTCCACATGTTTTCTTACCGGAAGTTCTGGTTCCCCTCACAAACCGTATGGCCTTTACCTTAGGTCTGTCAATTATGCTGGGTCTTGCTGTCTTGCAGGACGTGAATCGAGAAATTGAGAGAAAAAAAAAACTGAACAATTGAGTTGCTCATGAAAGATAAAGAATCATGCACGCAGAGAGACAAGCAACACACCCGAACATGCACGCATTGGGAAGGCAAGTACTCTAAAATATATGTTCGTGTATGCATGAGCACCCTCACCCCTTCCTCCCGCCACCCCATCCCCATTCCCCCCCCCTCCCCCCGGGAACACAAAATGCTTGCACGCACGCACTCACCGACACGTACACACGTACTCAAACCAGCCAGCAAAGCTAGCCTACCCCCTCTTTACTGACATCCACCCCAGCCCCCCTTCAATAGCCCCCACACATACACACACGCGCACACACACACACACAGACAAATATACACACACACACACACACACACACACACACACACACACACACACACACACACTAAAACTGTAAATCTACATTTAGTTTCTTTCCTATATCCGATAAAATTGTGTCAAGGGAGATAACAAAAACGTGTTTCTTATAACCGGTGCCTTCTTATATATGTTTGTTTTCTTATCCGGAGAATGTTAAGGTGAAGAAAGAAGGCATTTGGCAGGGAAATAGTGTGTCATATTGTGCAAGCAATGTTTCTTATAAGCGATGTTCTTATAAGTGGGTTGGACTGTAGTGTGGGGGGAGAGGGGGGGAGGGAGAGAGAGAGGGAGAGAGAGAGAGAGAGAGAGGGCGGGGGCGAGAGAGAGAGAGAGGGAGAGAAAGAGCGGAGGGAGGGGTGGGGGAGAGAGAGCGAGAGAGGGAGATTTTCGAAGATTGTCCATGTTAAGCGAAAGAATGATAGTATTGCTATTTACAACCCAATCTGTCTATGTTTAAACTGTTCAGCATCGCTCACAGTATCAGAGAGAGAGAGAGACAGAGAGAGAGAGAGAGAGAGAGAGAGAGAGAGAGAGAGAGAGAGAGAGAGAGAGAGAGAGAGAGAGAGAGAGAGAGAGAGAGAGAGAGAGAGAGAGAGAGAGTGGCAGGGTTTATGTTTAAACTGTTCAGCATCGCTCACAGTATCAGAGAGAGAGAGAGAGAGAGAGAGAGTGGCAGGGAGCTGGTGAGAGAGAGAGAGAGGGAGGGAGAGGGGGAGAGAGAGAGAGAGGACGATTAAAGATAGAGAGAGAGAGAGGGGGGGAGGAGAGGAGAGGGGGGGAGAGGATGGAGAGAGAGAGAAGAGAGAAAGTGTGCAAATGCCTGTTCACGGAGAGAATTATAGCTAAATTATAATTGTTTGAAAATATTGTACATTTTCGAAGATTGTCCATGTTAAACGAAAGAATGATATTATTGCTATTTATAACCCAATCTGTTTTTGTTTAAACTGTTCAGCATCGCTCACAGTATCATACTCATAGCGAGTCATATTGTAACTGAGGTTCAAAAAGAGAAGAAAGAAAGAAAAAAAAAAAGTAACTACAATTAAAATAAAGGTTGAGATTGACACTTCATTCAAACGGTTGTGTGACGTGTCTAGTGTGTTGGCGAAGTGTCTTGTGCTTGTCACTTCTCGCTTTCAGCCCTCACCGCTGGCTAGCACCGTCTGTCCTTTTTAGGACAACGCGAAACGAGAGCAGAATGCGTCAGTCTCTCCTGCCAGTATAATAACCTCGCCACAACAAGCCCTATGTAGTGCCTCCATCGCGGCGACAGGCGTAAACTGGGTACCGCAAGGCCCCAGGCTAGACTACAAGGACTCGGAGGAGGTTGGCCCCTAGACGTGCGGCATGCAGGCCCTACACCGGTGTGTGGAAACGCCCTGGTGTCCACGACCCAACCCCCAGCTATGGGTCAAATAACCGGGCAGGATAGGCTCGTCAACCCTGGCAGGCAGCTATCCTAAGAGAAGACCACTCTGAATTCAAAACGAGGGTAGAGGAGGCTCATCATCCATGGAAGGAAACTCGTCTAGGAGAAGGAAAACTCCGAAATGAAACCCACGCAGTCCCTCGAAGACGGAACGGCACTGGCCTTTTTTAATGATAATAATAATTGTCAGTAAGTACTGGTGTCACATGACTGAACCGTCGAGTCCTTCGAGTCAATTCAAGGGGAGTCACTCCGCACAGTCAATCCGTCGAAGCTCGACTGGAGGTTTCGAATCGCAAATCCTTTCTCCGAGTTCAAATGAGGTCTCTCTGAAAGATCATCACTGTTCAGATTAACGCTACACTGGAATTTACAAACAGAAATTAAAATGCGTGTGACGAAAGCACGACACACTTGAGACACCCCACACAAAAGTAGATCTTTACTGTACACGACCTGACCACACAGTTATGCCTATTCAAATGCGCGTTGCAAAATGTGCGTTTGGAATCTTCTTTTTTCTATGGCGGTACAATCCCAGTGCACTAAAGGATTTATAGAGCAAATCTCGAAAATAATTATTGAACTCAGCGCTATGCGGTTCGTTCAATAATGAATTTTCTCGATTTGCTCTATAAATCCTTTAGTGCACTGGGATGTCTCAATAACTTAAATAATAATAATAATAATAATAATTGTCAGTAAGTACTGGTGTCACATGACTGATGTGAACCAGTTGATTGGCTAATGGCGATGCGCTTAAATCTGTTAGCGCACTCTTGGAGTGCGCTAACTTTTCCTCAGAGCGTATTCTTCCGCCCTTTGCCTAAGCGAGACTGTGCTCTCATCCTCAGAATTAATTAATGACATGTAGCTTATATTCTCCACAATACCAAAATACTATAAATTCCTGTTTCTCAATTAAAGCAGAAGTGGTTTTTTTCTGACAGATTGCATGTGCCTGTGCCACAGTTGCCACTATCTAAAAATAGAACCCGCTGTGTCTATTTTTCAGTTTCGACTTGCGAAGAATCTTCTCATAATTATGCCGCAGCTTATTATCCACATTACCAAATGATGTTAGTATACAATTCCCAGCAGCTAACAGAAAACACAAGTGTTATTCCGATAACGTACCACTGAACTAGATCAGCATTTGGAATATATATAGGCCTACGTAGCAGACTAGATTACACTGAAATACGACTGCATCAGTTCAGTAAATGAATGGTTTCCGAATTATTATTTCAAGGCAACAACAATCGGAATCGAAAACGTGTAGGGTTAAGAACGTTCTTACCATGTATAAAACGTATTACCAGCCTGCCTTATGCGTGCAGACGAGCAATTGTTGTTTTTGAAATGAGACTGCAGTGCAGTGCTGTGGTTTGCTTGCCCTAGCCGCCTTAGCAGACGACATAAACCTCGAAGCAAATTAACATGTTGGGCAAATGTGAACAAGCAAACGATGGGGACATACTACGTGTAGGGTTCACATCATTCTTACGGTTCATATATAATAGTACCAGTCTCCCCGATGAGTGAAGATACAACAGAAGAAACATACCACATTTACTTTGAAAATCCGAGTCTGCTAACCGTGGCCTTGGCCGGAGTCAATTCAAGGGGCAACACTCTGCACAGTCAATCTGTCGAAGCTCGATGAAGGTTTCGAATCGCAAATAATTAAGAGTACAGTCCTTTCTCCGAGTTTAAATGAGGTCTCTGTGAAAGGTAATCACTTTTTAGCTTAACGCTTCACTGGAATTTACCAACAGAAATTAAAACAAGAGTTTGCGTGTGACGAAAGCACGACACACTTGAGACAGCCCACACAAAAGTAGATCCAGTGACACAAACCTGACCACACAGTTACGCCTATCCAAATGCGCGTTGCAAAATGTGCGTTTTTAATCTTCTTTTTTCTCTGGCGGTACTGACAATATCGTTATTGAAACAATCCCAGTGCACTAAGGGATTTATAGAGCAAATCTCGAAAATAATTATTGAACTCAGCGCTATGCGCTTCGTTCAATAATGAATTTTCTCGATTTGCTCTATAAATCCCTTAGTGCACTGGGATGTCTCAATAACTTAAATGATAATAATAATAATAATAATAATAATAATAATAATAATAATAATAATAATAATAATAATAATAATAATAATAATAATAATAATGGACATTTGCTATAGCGCATAATCATATATATGCTCAATGCGCTTTACAATAATTAATGCCGTGTGAGATGGAATTTTTTTTACACAATATATCACGCATTCACATCGACCAGTAAACCTCAAGCCTATTAGGGCGAGCATTCACCTTTCACGGCCTTTATTCCAAGTCACACGGGTACAGGGCCGGACCAAATGAGTTGTAAGGGGGGGGGGGGGGTCCTCCTTTTTTTTGGGGGGGGCAAATCAGCGAAGTGGCGAAGCCACAAGCGCGCGCCTGCAAACTAGGGGGGTCCGGGGGCATGCTCCCCCGGAAAATTGTTGAAAAACGGTTAAAATCTGTGCAATCTGGTGCATTCTGGGCCTTGTTTTGAGGGTTAAGAGCAGCTTTGTTTTGGTGCTAAAACTAGTAAAAGTCAAAGCAAGGTACATGCTTTTTCCAGGGGTGGGGTTCCTGGGGTATTTGATGGACATTTTTATCTATGCCTATACAATTTTGCCAGGAAAGACCCTTTTGTCAATCGTGGGATCTTTAACGTGCACACCAAATGTAGTGTACACGAAGGGACCTCGGGTTTTCGTCTCATCCGAAAGACTAGCACTTGAACCCACCACCTAGGTTAGGAAAGGCTTAGGGGGGAGAAAATTGCTAACGCCCTGACCCAGGGTCGAACTCGCAACCTCTCGCTTCCGAGCGCAAGTGCGTTACCACTCGGCCACCCAGTCCGGGGAGCAGACCGGGTGCCTACGCTACTTTCGACAAATGGTTGTGTCATCAACGAATTGACATAACAGATAAAAAGTTAAACGTTACAAAGAAATGTTACGAACCACACTCTGCTTGAACAAACGAAATAGTTACCTGCAAGTCTATAGTTACTTCGGTCACGTGGGTCGGGTCTAATGAGGAAAGACCCAGATCCATAGGACTGCAGTAGCTTGTATCCATCCGGCCGTGCCACATTTTCAGAAAAAAGCAACCTAACGCAAATAATACATTGATTAGTTTACTATTGTTGTTTGTTGTGAGTTTTTTAAGCAACTTTGACAGAAAATAAAACCCTCCTTGCAGACCAAGGTGACATTCTGCCCGTTTTAAAATTAACATTAATATGCATCTGGAGCCACAGTTGTTTACACCAGCGTAATTTAATCTACTTACCTGCTTATTCCCATCAGTTATGTTTGGTTATGTACTCTACTACTCTATTATCCCAATGCTGGAAAGTTTATGTTACTTTAACCCCATGGAAAGCTAGCAGCAACAATAGTCGTGCTACCCAGCTGTATGCATATTTGTCACAATCTCGAAGGAGATAGTGAGGTGCGAGGCGAACGGCGTGAGACACAGGCAACAAAACAAAACAAACGGAGAATAAACAAGTGCGTAAGGCGAAAATACAACATTTAGTCAAGCTGTCGAACTCACAGAATAAAACTGAACGCACTGCATTTTGTTCACCAAGACCGTGTACTCGTCAGTCCACCGCTCGTGGCAAAGGCAGTGAAATTGACAAACCAGAATAGCGCAGTGGTGGTTGCGCTGAGCAGCATAGCACACTTTTCTGTATCTCTATTCTTTTTAACTTGCTGAGCTTGTTTTTAATCCAAACTTAGCATATTTATATGTTTTGTGAATCAGGAACCCACACGGAATAAGATGAACATGTTTTTAAATCGATTTCGGAAATTTGATTTTAATCATAATTTTCATATTTTTAATTTTCAGAGCTTCTTTTTAACCCAAATATAACATATTTATATGTTTTTGGAATCAGAAAATGATGAAGAATAAAATGAAATTGGTTTTGGGTCGTTTTATAAACAAATATTTCAATTACAATTTTTAGAATTTTAATGACAAAACTAATCAATTAATGTTTAAGCCTCCATGCTGAAATGCAATACCAAAGTCCGGGCTTTGTCGAAGATTATTTGACCAAAATGTCAACCAAATTGGTTAACAAGAAGAGCAAACGCTCGATCGAGTCACTTTCGCAGTTCTGAATATTATATGAGGCAATTTTTCCTTCAAGACATACCTGTGACCTTGAAAAAGGTCAAAGGTCACCAAAGCAGACGTCAAAGTGTAGAGGTCACTGGGAGTCACGTTCACATAAAATTTGAGCCCGGTCACTTTTATAGTTTCCGAGAAAAGCCCAACGTTAAGTTGTGTGTTGCCGAACAGAAAAGGCTAGTTATCTCCCTTGTTTTTCTGATAACGTTCGTAAAAGGCTACAGATGTAAATACTTTGATGTAAAGAATAATCCTACAAATTTTCAATCACATCCGATGAACTTTGTCAAAGATATAAAATGTCTAATTTTTCCTTTGACGCTGACCTGTGACCTTGAAAAAGGTCAAAGGTCAACGAAACCATCGTTAAAGTGTAGAGGTCATTGGAGGTCACGACTAAACAAAATATGAGCCCGATCGCTTTGATAGTTTCCGAGAAAAGTCCAACGTTAAGGTGGTGTCTACGGACGGCCGGCCGGCCGGACGGCCGGCCGGCCGGCCGGACAGACTAACACTGACCGATTACATAGAGTCACTTTTTCTCAAGTGACTCAAAAAATGAGAGCGTGACAGTGCCGCTTCAACTTTCACACAAAGCCGGATATGACGTCATCAAAGATATCCATCAAACAAATGAAAATACCGTGTAGAGATATCATACTCAGGAACTCTCATGTTAAGTTTCATGAACTTTGGTCTATTAGATTCTCAGAATGGCGCTACACACACACACACACACACACACACACACACACACACACACACACACACACAACACACAAACACACACACACACACACACACACACACACGTACACACACACCCCCCCACACACACACAAACACACACACACACACACACACACTTACACCACACCCTCGTCTCGATTCTCCGTCTATGTTAAAACATTTAGTCAAAACTTGACTAAATGTAAACAGTGACAAACGAGAAAGAATACACGTTTAAAAGCCTACCTAAATAAATAAGTAACACAATTAAAGATGATACAATAAGAAAATAGAAGTGTTAACCTAACCTAAGATTTCTACCACATACTCAACTGAAAATCCATACGGGTCGCTGTCCTAGCCTGCAGTGCCATACATGAGCTCACGCACACGTCATTCGCAACGTTCAACCATGACTACAAACTAAATCACGTGCGTCCCGAATCTCTCGTCACAAGCGTACTATGACTCAGCAACACTAACGCTTGTGACAATGTTTAAGTGTAATCAGCCACCTTCTCTTATGGCAGAATTACCGAGGTCATTTACATGGTGGGACTTAGATACTGTCTCTGAGTCTGCACATACAGTTGATCAGTGTCCATCCCGGATTAGATTCGAACCGGCGACCCTAGGATAACAAGCCCAGTGCTCCACCACCTGAGCTTCCAGGCCCCCTGTATTCATCTTTACTTTACTTTATTTGGTGTTTAACGTCGTTTTCAACCACGAAGGTTATATCGCGACGACTGTATTCATCGATAACACACAGCTACCAAGGAAACAATCCCATATTATCCACCCTTAATCTGCGATACAAAAGCTTCCATATAATAATCTCTGCAAACTGTACGACACACTTTTTGGATCAAATGTGTTCTTTCACAGGAGGCACATGACGGCCACTCAAATAAGCCTCCCCTTAAAATTGACCGAAATAAAATTGAATGCACAATTCGGCAACTTCTAAATACAAGACGAAAGTCAAATCAGTGATCTATCCAGAACAGATCATTGCATTAGGTTGTATTGCGTAGTTTGTGCGTAAAGCCATTCCTACTAATGTAGGTCTCGATCGAATTGGCTGTCGAAAATCGGAGGTGTTGTTTTCGTCAAGTTCGAAGGGAATCGTCACACCAGCAAATTGTGTCATCCAAAACGCACACGACTTCCGCGTGCAAACACACACTAATTGTTACAATTAAGTACTACCAAAGTTCCCTTTGAGTATGGTCACTGATGTACATGTTAACGTGGATGACATTTGTTGGAAGATTGTTTACACACTCATCAACAACCTGGGTTTTTAATGTTCGTAGAGTTTTCAATAGGTACCTTACGTTGTATTAAGGTCAATAGTGTGGGTACCCTTATATTTTAGCATCGGTCACGTGTGCCCTGTCTAAAAAGTCTTTGATCAAAGAAGTGGGCCAGCAAGCCAAATTAAGTGCCTAACATGGCATAGAAAGATGTAATCTATGACACGAGATTGTTTGCTTTAAACGGCTATACCTGTTGTTGTAATAGATGTTTTGTAAACTTTAGATTAAGTAAAGCATACTCACGAACTGTCTTCTGGGCTGAGTCGTTGCACCACATCGCAAGCCTCTGGCTGGGCATGCACAATACTATAGCCAATCAAAACACACATTTTAGTCCAGTAAAAAAAAAAGCCAGATCATTACAACCAAACGCAACATTTTTTCAACAACCAGCAAAATACCAACTAACCATACAAATAAACACACGCTATGAAGAACACAACCCAGGATCACATAGAAGACCTAATGGGTTGAAAGGCTTCATAACATGTGTAAATAGAATGCTTGCAAAAAATAAAGGCTATGCAAACTATCAATCAATTTTGTTTCTTACATGACCATGTTCTGATTGCCTCTTTCCTCATACAAGAACGTTGCTTACACGATCATGGTTTGCTCTTATATTAGAACAAATTCATAACTTTGTTTCTATCATATTTGGAACACCTTTACTTTTGACCGCATTATCTGTGAATGCATTTATTTACCGCCTTTTGATAACAGGTTTGTTGCTGTGTTTGCTGAAGTCGTCGCTGTTAAAATAAATAATGTTTGGTTCAAGGATACTCACGCAATGCTGTCAGAAGAAGTAGTTACGTTATTTTCTTCTGAATCGTTAGCTTCTGGTGCCATGAGAGATTCATTCTCTCTCTCTGCTGAAGGAGGGTCAGTTGTATTCCCATGTCTAAGCAGGAAAGAATACGCTCAATTAAATATTAAGCATCTCACACACACGTTATGCACGCGATTTTTATTTGACCCAGAAAATTGTAATGCTGCATATCACATTTAAATGATCACATATTAAAATTACGTTCACGTTTTTCCCGTTTTTATATCAGTCCTCGTCACCACCTGACTTTGATACAATTCATTGGCATCATCAGTTTGGAATTATAAGTGGGCTGTGCATGGACCGATCTGACTTTGAAAACACCAGTGCCGAAGGGTGTGCCAATCTGACGATATGTAGCTTGAACAATCTCCTTAGTCTTCTCCCCCCTTCAACTGTGCTCCTTGAAACCGAAAATGAGGTCGATGTTTAGAAATCGTAGTGGAATATGTAGTGTGATACGCCACAGTCTAATGTGGGTCTAATTACACAGTAAACCTGTGATG